>NW_022589704.1:7326512-7531291 GCF_004348235.1 Phoca vitulina | reverse complement strand
GGTTTTCGGTGCAATTGTAAATGGGATCGACCCCTTAATTTCTCTTTCTTCTGTCTTGTTGTTGTATAGAAATGCAACTGATTTCTGCACATTGATTTTATATCCTGCCACTTTGCAGAATTCCTGTACGAGCTCTAGCAATTTTGGGGTGGAGTTTTCGAGTTTTCCACATAAGAGTTTCACGTCATCTGCAAAGAGTGAGAGTTTGATGACTTCTTTGCCAATTCAGATGCCTTTTATTTCTTTTTGTTGTCTTGATTGTTGAGGGTAGGACTTCTATTTTTTTTTTTTTAAGATTTTATTTATTTATTTGGCAGAGAGAGAGACAGCTAAAGAGGGAACACAAGCGGGGGAGTGGGAGAGGGAGAAGCAGGCTTCCCGCGGAGCAGGGAGCCCGATGTGGGGCTCGATCCCAGGACTGTGAGATCATGACCTGAGCTGAAGGCAGACGCTCAACGACTGAGCCACCCAGGCGCCCCACTTCTATACTGTGTTGAACAACAGTGGCGATAGTGGACATCCCTGCCACGTTCCTGACCTTAGAGGAAAAGCTCTCAGTTTTTCCTCATTGAGAATGATACTTGCTGTGGGCTTTTCATATGTGGCTTTTATGATACTGAGTTATGTTCCCTCTATCCCTACACTGTTTTCATCAAGAAAGGATGCTGTACTTTGTCAAATGCTTTTTCTGCATTTATTGAGATGATCATATGGTTCTTGTCCTTTCTTTTAGTAATGTAGTTTATCACATTGATTTGCGGATATTGAACTACCCTTGCAGCCCAGGAATAAATCTCACTTGGTCGTGCTTACCAGTGCATTCTACCACTAAGGGAAAAAAAATATAGATCTTCAGCTCAAAATATGTTTAAAAATGTGCTCTTCTGTCACCAATTTTTGTTTATCATATTGTGAGAAAGTTAGATTTTCAGCTGGGAGGTAGATTTTGTGTTGTCTTTATTTATGGTGTGCTCTTTCCAAAGATAAATAGGAGTTTCTGATTTCAAGGAACTTACGGTAATTGTAGTAAGATGGAAAAATAAGAACTTTGTTGGAATGTTGGAATGCCACTTTTTTGATTCATTTATTTTTTTAAAGATTTACTTATTTATTTATTTTAAAGAGAGAGAGTGTATGTGCACGAGAGTGGGGAGGGGCAGAAGGAGAGGGAGAGAATCCCAAGCAGACTCTTTGCTGAGCATGGAGCCTGGCGTGGGGCTCCATCCTGTGACTGGGAGATCATGACCTGAGCTGTAACCAAGAGTTCGATGCTCAACCGACTGAGCCACCAGGCGCCCGTGGAATGCCATTTTAAATGAAGAATCATCATCGCTCATTGTTTTTATTTATTTATTTATTTATTTTAATGTTTTTTTATTTATTTATTCATGAAAGAGAGAGAGAGAAAGGCAGAGGCAGAGGGAGAAGCAGGCTCCCCGCCTAGCAGGGAGCCCGATGTGGGACTCAATCCCAGGACCCTGGGATCATGACCTGAGCCGAAGGCAGACGCTTAACCATCTGAGCCACCCAGGCGCCCCCATTGCTCATTGTTTTTTAAAACGGTTTTCTTGAGACATAATTCATGTCATAAAATTCACTCTTTTAAAGTATACAGTTTGGTGGGTTGTATAACCATGAGTTGTATAACCGTCACAACTGTCTAATTCTAGAACATTTCATCACTACTTTTTGTGAAAACCCTCTTGCCATATTTTGCATGAGGAAGTCACTCTATTAAGAAAGAGACGCTTATTAGAAGATCTCTATTACAACTGTGTTAAGGTCTAAGAAAGGTGTGATATTAATCTCTTGTGATTTTCATCGCCATAGTGTCATAAACAGTTTTTGTTTTGTTTATGATTTCTTCTGAACCAGGCTAGTTCTGTCTTTATTCATGAAACTCAGTATCATCTAAGATCATCAGCAGATATTTTCATTGCCAGAGGTATTTATTGGTATAAAAAGCATACAAGAAAGAGAGGGCACTGCCTCCAGTGATGGCTGAAAAGTCCCTTTTCATAATTTGCCAATTTCCTTTTCAAATAGATTTGACGTATGGCAATGTTTTGGTTTAAATTTTCTTAAAAATATTTTTACTATGAAGTCTTTCAAATAGACAGGTATAGAGAATGTTATTACCAATCCCAGTATATTTATAATTGAGACATATAAATCTTAAAATTACTACGTATTTATGGGTTTTTTTGTTTTAAGAAATAAGATTTCTCATACTGTGGGTGTACCCTTCCCTTCTTTCCTTCCCAGAGATTACTTTGAATTGTATTATTTTTCTCATTCGTGTTTAATATTTTCATTACATGTTTGTGTATCCATATGCCTTAAAAGTTTCATTTTATAGGGTTATCAGTTTTTTAAAAGATTTTATTTTATCATTGTTATTTTTTAAAGATTTTATTTTTTTGAGTCATCTCTATATCCAGTGTGGGACTCGAGCCTACAACCCTGGGATCAAGAGTCACATGCTCTACTGGCTGAGCCAGGCACGTGCCCCTAAAGATTTTATTTTATTTTTTAAAGATTTTATTTATTTGACAGAGACATAGCGAGAGAGGGAACACAAGCAGGGGGAGCTGAAGGGGGAGAAGCAGGCTTCCCACCGAGCAGGGAGCCCAGTGTGTGGCTCGATCCCAGGACCCCGGGATCATGACCTGAGCTGAAGGCAGACGCCCAACGACTGAGCCACCCAGGCGCCCCTAAAGATTTTATTTTTAAGTAACTCTACACACAACATGAGGCTTGAATCTACAACCCTGAGATGGAGAGTCACTTGCTAAGCCATCCATGTGCCCTTATAGGGTTATGAATATTATATTGAAGATGGCATACTGTAGTTTTTATTCTGTAGCTTGCTTTTTTCTTTCAATAATGATTTTTATTTTTTATTTTATTTTTTTTAAAGATTTATTTATTTGTCAGAGAGAATGAGAGAGAAAGCATGTGCGTGCACACGCAGGGGGAGCGGCAGGCCGAGGGAGAAGCAGGTTCCCTGCTGAGCAGGGAGCCTGATGTGGGACTCGATCCCAGGACCCTGGGATCATGACCTGAGCTGAAGGCAGAGCTCAACCAAGTGAGCCACCCAGGTGTCCCTCAATAGTGGTTTTTAGATTTATTATGTTGATAACGCATAGCTTTAGTTTGTTCATTCCTGCTGTATAGTATTCCATATGTGAGAAAATCCACAGATTTTCCAGTTTCCTCTGGCTGTATATTTAGGTTGTTTTGAAATTTTCCTGTTGCAAATTATGCTGCAGTAATCATTCTTAGAACCTGTGTGTTTTTTTTTTTTTAAAGATTTTATTTATTTATTTGAGAGAATGAGATAGAGAGAGAGAGCATGAGACGGGGGAGGGTCAGAGGGAGAAGCAGACTCCCTGCTGAGTAGGGAGCCTGATGCGGGACTCGATCCCGGAACTCCAGGATCATGACCTGAGCCGAAGGCAGTTGCTTAACCAACTGAGCCACCCAGGCGCCCCAAACCTGTGTTTTAAAATTGGAATTGTTGGATTTGGTTCTTTGTATTTTTTTTTTTAAGATTTTATTTATTTTATTTAATGAATTTATTTTTTAAAATTTTATTTATTTATTTGACGGAGAGAGACACAGCGAGAGAGGGAACACAAGCAGGGGGAGTGGGAGAGGGAGAAGCAGGCTTCCCGCGGAGCAGGGAGCCCGATGCGGGGCTCGATCCCTGGACCCTGGGATCATGACCTGAGCCGAAGGCAGACGCTTAACGACTGAGCCACCCAGGCGCCCCAAGATTTTATTTATTTTAGAGAGAGAATGTGCAAGTGTGGGGAGGGGTAGAAGGAGAGGGAGAGAGAATTTTGAGCAGATCCCACACTGAGCCCGACATGGGGCTTGATCCCAGGACGCTGAGATCACAACCTGAGCTAAAACCAAGAGATAGAGGCTCAATCAACTGAGCCACCCAGGCACCTGGTTCTTTGTGTTTTTTTAAACGCACAGATATGGGTAATGTAATGTGGGTATTGCTACATTTGTTTCTATAGTGACTTAAGCCATTTTGCACTCTTACCAGCCACTATGAGAGGTCTTATATTTATGCAACCCTCCAGCTCTTGGTTTTTACAGTTTGGCCAAAACAGTGGTGGTGATAGTTGTTTTTTTGTATTTCACTAGTCACTGGCAGCTTGAGCACCTTTTCATATCCTTATTGCCATTATGGTTTTTGATTTCTTTATGTCCTTTGTCCATTGTTTTACTGGATTGTTTGACTTTCATGTTGATTTTACAATTTCTCTATATTTTCCTTAACATCAATAAAATCTTACTATTATTTTTAATGAAAGGTACTCAGGGGCACCTGGGTCACGCAGTTGTTTAAGTGGCTGACTCTTGATTTTGGTTCAGGTTGTCATGATCTCAGGGTCCTGGGATCGAGCTCTGCATTGGGCTCCACACTCAGTGTAGAGTCCGCTTGAGATTCTCTCTCCCTCTCCCTCTGCCCCTCCCACTTATGCTCTCTCTCTCTCAAATAAAATTTTTTTAAAGACTTTATTTATCTGACAGAGCACAAACAGGCAGAGTGGCAGGCAGAAGCAGGCTCCCCACTGAGCAGAGAGCTGGACGTGGGGCTTGATCCCAAGGTCCTGGGATTATGACCTGAGCTGAAGGCAGACGCTTAACCATCTGAGCCACCCAGGCGAACCTCAAATAAATAAATCTTTAAAATAAATAAAAATACTTATATTTATTGTAGGAAATACAGAAAGGTGTATAGGAGAGAATCTCACCCATAAACTCACCATGTAGAGATAATTACTTGTTAACGTTTAGTATGTTTTATTGCAGTCTGTTTCCCTTGTGTATCTCTAGTTGTGAAAATATAGTAATACAGACTGAATCCAATAGCAAATTAAAAAGTTTATGCACCGTGACCAACTGGGATTTATCCCCAGAATGCAGGGGTCGTGCAACATAAGAAAATCATTGTAATAAACCACTTAATAGAGTGAAGAAAAAACCACTTTAGCATCTCAGTTGATACAGAAAAAGTATTTGACAAAATTTGTCACCTTTCTTGATGAAACTCAGTGAACTGAGACCTCACGGACCTCCGTGAATTGAGAACTCAGGGACCTTCATCAGTATGATTAAGGGCATTTATGAAAAACCCACAGCTAAGATTATTCTCAGTTGTGGAAGACTGAAAGCTTTTCCCCCCAAATTGGGAACAAGACAAGGTTACTTGCTTTGACTACTGATAATCCAACGTTGTGTTCAAAGTTCTAGCCAGAGCAGTTAGGCGAGAAAAAGACATAAAAGGCATCCAAATAGGAAGAGAAGTAAAATTATGTCTATTTTCAAGTGACATGATCCCGCATAGAGAAAATCCTAAACATAAAATCCCACACACAAAAAATAATTAGCACTGGTAGATGAATTCAGCACAGTTGTAGGATACAGCATCAACACCCCAAAATCAATTGTATTTCTGTATGCTAGCAATAACAATCCTCAAAGGGAATCAAGAAAACAGTTTCATTTACAATAGCATCAAAAATAATAAATTACATAGTAATAAATTTAACCTAGGAGATGTAAGACTTTTACATAAAAACTACAGAGTACTTTTGAAAGAAATTAAAGAAGATCTAAATAACTGAGAAGCCATCAGTGTTCATGCAGCCTTGGAAGACTTAACATGGCTAATCAATCTGTTGGTGCAGTCCGCATTGAAACTCCAGGGGCTTTTGGGGTAGAAATTGACAAGCTGGTCCTAAAATTCATATGGAATTGCAAGGCACCCCAAATAGTCAAAACAATTTTGAAAAAGAACCAAGTTGGAAGACATACTTCTTGATTGCAGAACTACATACAAAGCTACAGTGATCAAAACTGCAGTATATAAAACAATGAATCATGGAACACTAAAAAAAAATAAAAAATAAGTAAAAAACCAAAACAACAACAACAAAAAACCTGCAGTATATAAAAAAGAAGCAAACAAAAACCAAAAAACTGCAGCATAAGGATAGACATATAGGTCAGTGGAATAGAAGTCCAGAAATAAAGCAAATTGTTCCATACAACTAAATTGCTTTCCAGGGCGCCTGGGTGGCTCAGTTGGTTAAGCGACTGCCTTCGGCTCAGGTCATGATCCTGGAGTCCAGGGATCGAGTCCCACATCAGGCTCCCTGCTGAGCAGGGAGTCTGCTTCTCCCTCTGACCCTCCCCCCTCTCATGTGCTCTCTCTCATTCTCTCTCTCAAATAAATAAATAAAATCTTTAAAAAAAAAAAAAATAAATAAATTGCTTTCCAGAAGTTTTGTATGAGGATATCTCTTTTGTTTCACTGATGGCATAACTGTAGCATTTTACTATTAACTTTTGCCATATTCAGCATTTTTATTTTTTCAGATTTATTTACTTATTGTTTGAATAAGGAATAAATTACGTGATTTGAAAATAAAAATTCACAGAACAGTGTGTAATAGGAAATTGCTTTCCCATCCCTTCCCTCAGCCACCAGCGTCCCTTTCTTAAAGGCAGCAAGTGTTAGAAGTTTATCATATATTTTTCCAAAGAAATATTAAATAAGTCTTCCCCCTTTTATACAGGTGATAGTGTACATTAAACTTTGTTCTGGGGGCACCTGGGTGGCTCAGTTGTTAAGCGTCTGCCTTCGGCTCAGGTCATGATCTCACGGTCCTGGGATCGAGCCCCGCATCGGGCTCCCTGCTCGGCGGGAAGTCTGCTTCCCTCTCCCACTCCCCCTGCTTGTGTTCCCTCTCTCGCTGTCTCTCGCTCTCTGTCAAATAAATAACTAAAATCTTAAAAAAAAATAAACTTTGTTCTGCACTTCCAACATTGAATAATTTTATTGAAAAAATTCTCTGCAAATTTGGCAAAATGTTCTTCTATTGTTTTATTTTTTTTTTCAGATTTAATTTATTTATTTGACAGAGAAACAGGGAGAGAGGGAACACAAGCAGGGGGAGTGGGAGAGGGAGAAGCAAGCTTCCCACCGAGCAGGGAGCCCGATGCGGGGCTCGATCCCAGGACCCTGGGATCATGACCTGAGCCGAAGGCAGACAGTTAATGGCTGAACTGCTGAGCCACCCAAGCGTCCCTCTTCTGTTGTTTTAGTTTCTATTTCTTTCCCCAGTGTAGTGAAAGTTTTTAAAATGTTTGCATTTATATTTAATTTTTGTTCTTTGTTGATTTTTCTTTGGTTAGTAGTCTTTTTCTCGTTTATGTTTGGATTTATGTGAGCTAACCCTAATCCTAGCCTGTTTTCTAAATTTTTATTTTATTTTTTATTTTTATTTATTTATTTTTATTAACATAAAATGTATTATTTGTGTCAGGGGTACAGGTCTGTGATTCATGAGTCTTACACAATTCACAGCGCTCACCCTAGCACATACCCTCCCCAATGTCCATCACCCAGCCACCCATCCCTCGCACCCCCCTCCGCTCTAGCAACCCTCCGTTTGTTTCCTGAGATTAAGAGTCTCTTATTGTTTGTCTCCCTCTCTGGTTTCATCTTGTTTCAATTTTCCTCCCTTTCCCCTTTGATCCTCTGTCTTGTTTCTCAGATTCCTCATATCCGTGAGATCATATGATAATTGTCTTTCTCTGATTGATTTATTTTGCTTAGCATAATATCCTCTAGTTCCATCCAGGTCATTGCAAATGGCAAGATTTCATTTTTTTGATGGCTGCATAATATTCCATTGTATGTTTATATACACCACATCTTCTTTGTCCATTCATCTGTTGATGGATATATAGGCTCTTCCCATAGTTTAATTATTGTGGACTTTGCTGTTATAAACATTGGGGTGCAGGTGCCCCTTCTGATCACTACATTTGTATCTTTGAAGTAAATACCCAGTAGTGCAATTGCTGGGTCATAGGGTAGCTCTATTTTTAGTTTTTTGAGGAACCTCCATACTGTTTTCCAGGGAGGCTGGACCAGCTTGCATTCCCACCAACAGTGTAGGAGGGTTCGCCTTTCTCCGCATCCTCGCCAACATCTGTCGTTTTCCTGATTTGTTCATTTTAGCCATCCTGACTGGTGTGAGGTGGTATCTCACTGAGGTTTTGATTTGGATTTCCCTGATGCCGAGTGATGTTGAGCACTTTTTCATGTGTCTGTTGGTCATTTGGATGTGGTCTTTGCAGAAATGTCTGTTCATGTCCTCTGCCCATTTCTTGACTGGATTGTTTGTTCTTTGGGTGTTGAGTTTGCCCAGTTCTTTATAGATTTTGGATACTAGCCCTTTACCTGATATGTCATTTGCAAATATCTTCTCCCATCTGTCGGTTGTCTTTTGGTTTTGTCGACTGTTTCCTTTGCTCTGCAAAAGCTTTTTGTCTTGACGAAGTCCCAATAGTTCATTTTTGCCTTTGTTTCCCTTGCCTTTGGAGACCTGTCTAGCAAGAAGTTGCTGTGGTCGAGGTCGAAGAGGTTGCTGCCTGTGTTCTCCTCTAGGATTTTGATGGATTCCTGTCTCACATTTAGGTCTTTCATCCATTTTGAGTCTATTTTTGTGTATGGTGTAAGGAAGTGGTCCAGTTTCATTCTTCTGCATGTGGCTGTCCAATTGTCTCAACACCATTTGTTGAAGAGACCGTCTTTTTTCCATTGGATATGCTTTTCCTGCTTTGTCGAAGATTAGTTGACCATAGATTTGAGGGTCCTTTCTGGGTTCTCTCTTCTGTTCCATTGATCTATGTGTCTTTTTTTGTGCCAGTACCGTACTGTCTTGATGATGACAGCTTTGTAATAGAGCTTGAAGTCTGAAATTGTGATGCCACCAGCTTTGCTTTTCTTTTTCACATTCCTCTGGCTATTCGGGGTCTTTTCTGGTTCTATACATAATTTATTTTTTATTTTTTTAAGATTTTATTTATTTGTGAGAGAGACAATGAGAGACAGAGAGCATGAGAGGGAGGAGGGTCAGAGGGAGAAGCAGACTCTCTGCTGAGCAGGGAGCCTGATGTGGGACTCGATCCCGGGACTCCAGGATCATGACCTGAGCCGAAGGCAGTCGCTTAACCAACTGAGCCACCCAGGCGCCCTGGTTCTATACATAATTTTAGGGAACAAAAGTTGATGGTATTTTGATAGGGATTGCATTAAATGTGTAGATTGCTCTAGGTAGAATAGACATTTTCACAGTATTTGTTCTTCCAATCCATGAGCATGGAACGTTTTTCCATTTGTTTGTGTCTTCCTCAATTTCTTTCATGAGTATTCTGTAGTTTTCTGAGTACAGATTCTTTGCCTCTTTGGTTAGATTTATTCCTAGGTATCTTATGGTTTTGGGTGTAATTGTAAATGGGATCGACTCCTTAATTTCTCTTTCTTCTGTCTTGTTGTATAGAAATGCAACTGATTTCTGCACATTGATTTTATATCCTGTCACTTTGCGGAATTCCTGTATGGGTTCTCGTAGTTTTAGGGTGGAGTGTTTTGGGTTTTCCACATAAAGTATCATATCATCTGCAAATAATGAGAGTTTCACTTCTTCTTTGCCGATTGAGATGCCTTTTATTTCTTTTTGTTGTCTGATTGCTGAGGCTAGGACTTCTCGTACTATGTTGAACAACGGTTGTGATAGTGGACATCCTGCCATGTTTCTGACCAATGCCTTAGTTTACCAGTTTTAATCTTTTGTGATTATCTTGCGATTTTTAAGATATTTATGTATATTTTTATAATTTCTTTTAATTTTTCTTTTAATTATTTCCTAGGTTTCTTAGAGATTAAATGGGCCAGAAAAGCTTTTTAACATGTAGGGAGGAGGACTTGCTTCTCGTTACCAAAACATGATAGACATTTTAATCAACAGAATGAGTAATTGATTCATCCAGAAACATCCTGTAACACTTCTAAGAAATTAGTATTAGTAAGTGCCAAATAAATTTTTTGAAAAAGCAAAGATTATTCATTAAAGTGCTGCTGGGAACCTTTGGTTAACAATTTGGAAAAAAAAAAAAAAGAGTCACGTTAGGTTTGGACTATACCTACACAACAAAAGTAGTTGTGGAATGACTAAGGGGGTAAATCTTCATTCTGCTTTTATAATGGAAAGATTTATTTTAAAGTGTTAATAAGATCTGGATAGATACTATGATTATGGTAGTTATAGAAGATCATCAGGGTCTATTTTTGGACTCATTTAAAATGTATCATTTTGAATTTCCTGACACTTTTTTGGTATCTTTTGTTTATAAAATATGCTGGAATAGGGGCACCTGGGTGGTACAGTTGGTTAAACCTCAGACTCTGTGATGTTGGGTGAGGTTATGATCTCATGGGAGGTGAGATTGGCTCCATGCTCAGCAGGAAATCCTCCTGAGATTCACTCCCTCTCCTTCTGCCCCTCCCCCCACTTGCACGCATGTACCTGCTCTTTCTCTCAAATAAGTGTTAAAAAAAAAAAAAAACATGCAAACGTAGAGCAGTGCTTAAAGCTGGCAAAAGATTAATTAACATTTTGATGTTTGTCCTTTGGATGACCAGGAAACCCCTTTAGGGATTGTTTAGATATTTGAAGACTAGAATTTTGCGTATTTTTTCACCCCCTGACCTTCATGGGGGCGGTGAATATTTCTAATAACCTACAATAGCTTCTTGTTGCATATATTAAATTTTCTGAAGGAGATATTTTATCTTTGAAATGCAAGCTAATTTTGTGCTCTTCTATATATATGTGTGCTTGCATGTATGTATAAAATAGAGCTAGGAAAAAAATACATTTTTTTTAAAGTTTATTTATTTAGGTAATCTGTACACCCAACGTGAGGCTTGAACTCACAACCCTGAGATCAAGAGTCATTTGCTCTTCTGACTGAGCCAGCCAGGTGCCCTGGAAAAAAGTTTTCTTAAAACAAAATTAATGCTTAAACATCTAGTCACTGTTTTGGTTTGGCATTTCCCTTGAATATATTTCTCAGTTTGAGAACCATGACTCTTTACATAGCTGCTACCTAATTTAGATTGTTGTATTTTATTTATTTGACATCAAAGAAAATTACTGTATGTATTTTTGAATAGATAATACATGTATATATATAAAAAATTCAGAAAGCACATATAGTGAAAAGCAGTTGTGTGAATCACCCTAATTCTACCTACCTGCTGTTCCTTAGGAGTAGCCAGTTTCCATTTTCTTGTGTTTCCTCCCAGGGGTAGTTAGTAAGTGTGCAACTACTTACGTATTTATTCCTATAAGCACACACAGACATAAATGGCAGCATGCTGTGCATAAAGTTCTGCACTTCACTGTTTTCACCTAAACATCTATTGAGATGATAGCAAATACTTGTTTAGCCTTTAATGTGTCAGACACTGTTGTAAGCACTTGTCATGTCATGTGTTAAGTGCTGGCAGCGACCCATGAAGTAGATGTAAATATTGTTCCTATCCACTTTATCTGGATGAGGAAAATAAGCACAGAGAAGTGGAATAAAGGAACAAAAATTCAGTTTCAGGCAATCTGGCCTTTCTGTGCTCCTTATTACAGCTATGCTTTATATCTTTATACATTTGGTTGACCATACGAAATTGCAGTTTTTGTGGATCAGAATTGGTTTGAATGTAAGCGAGTTCATATGGTTCAACCTAATAAATAGAGTTGCCTCATTTTTTAATTTTTATTTATTTATTTATTTATTTATATATATATTTTTAAAGATTTTATTTATTTATTTGACAGAGAGAGAGACACAGCGAGAGAGGGAACACAAGCAGGGGGAGTGGGAGAGGGAGAAGCAGGCTTCCCGCGGAGCGGGGAGCCCGATGCGGGGCTCGATCCCAGGACCCTGGGATCATGACCTGAGCCGAAGGCAGACGCTTAACGACTGAGCCACCCAGGCGCCCTGCCTCATTTTTTTAAACAGCTCCGTAGAATTCCACATGTAGATGGCCATGTGCTTTTTTTTTTTTTTTTTAAGTCAGGTCTCTGCCCAATGTGGGGCTTGAATTCATGACCCCAAGACCAAGAGTAGCATGCTCTTACAGACTGACCAGCCAAGCGCCCCGTGATTTTTAAATTAGTTACCATTGGTTGATACTCGGGTGGTTCCCAATTTTGATTTTACAAACAGTTCTGCAGTTTAAGATCTTTCTGCTTTTGTGATTTTTCACATGTGTTACAAGAGAATTGTGTTAAAGGGTATAGACATTTAAATATACTTTGAGAAATCGTCTTCCAGAGGTGATAGAAGTTTGCACTTTCAGCTGCATTGTGTTAGGGTATAGGAAAGCATATGCAAGTTTCCCTGCGCCCTATTGATCGGTACATTTGAGTTTTATGCATATTCGGTAATGTGTTCAACTGCATGGGGTCCTGGCATACATAATGCATTTAGCTCTGAGCTCTGTTTTTCCAGTGTTAGAATATATGAATCTAGATTTTGGGACTTCATAGTCTTGCTTATGAACCTGAGATCATGACCTGAGCTGAAATCAAGAATTGGACGCTTAACCAGCTAAGCCACCCAGTTGCCCCTCCATCCAACTCTTTTTTTTTTTTTCAAGATTTTATTTATTTATTTCACAGAGAGAGACACAGAGAGAGAGGGAGCACAAGCAGGGGGAGTGGGAAAGGGAGAAGCAGGCCTCCTGTTGAGCAGAGAGTCCGACGCGGGGCTCGATCCCAGGACCCTGGGATTATGACCTGAGCCGAAGGCAGACGCTTAACGACTGAGCCACCCAGGCGCCCCCCTCTATCCAACTCTAATAAGGCGTCACTTCTTGCCCCTCTGCCAGGAGGGCCCTTAGCTACAGCCATGCAGAAGTTGCATTTTCTTCATTATACCACAACTCTGCATTTTTGCACAAATGTCTGTTAGGCTCTAAGGATACAGAAAGTATTCAAGTAAGCATATATTCCAACATTCTCTGAGTTTAAAATGCTATTGCAGATTTCTCCTTCAAACAGCCAGGATTTTTATATTTATTTATTTATTTTAAAGATTATTTATTTGTTTGAGAGAGAGAGAGAGAGATAGCAACAGAGATCAAGAGCGAGTGGGGAGGAGAGGGAGAAGCAGGCTCCCCGCAGAGCAGGGAGCCCAACGTGCGGCTTTATCCCAGGACCCTGGGATCATGACCTGAGCCGAAGACAGATGCTTAACCGACTGAGCCACCCAGGCAGTCCTGGATTTTTATATTTTATAGATCATTTTCAAGATTTTAAAAATTGCTTCTTGCTTTACCTTTTCCTAAGACCTATGTATTTCCGTTTACCCAGAAATATCAACTAAACATTTTTCACTCCTAGGCTTCCTGTGTTCTTGTGTCTTCCTCTTCATGTTTGAAGGTTTCCCACTCCTATCTTACTGTATTTGACTCTATCCAGATTGGCTGTGGGTGCAGGTTCATGCTTATGACTGAGAGATTGGGGTTTTTATTTTTTTTCAAGCATTCCTTTCTCCTCCCCATTAAGATGGTTGATTCTTATTTGGCCCTTCCTTATTTACTTATGATTCTTGTCATTCTGTTAAATACTACTTGGAGTTGGTAATTCACATTAGTGATCAGAATGAGGCAAAAATGATTATTTTCCTCCTTATCATGCTACTCTTGATTCATACTTTTTGTGACCATCTCGTTTCCACCTTTCACTAGTTAAAGAATCCTTTCAAACCGGATTTCTTTTACCAAGTTTTCTCTATTACAACGCATATTTGCCCCATTTGCTTCTGGATACATACAGTGTTTAGAGGATTATTTAATATTTCCTCACAGAACCTAGTATAATATAACGCATTGGTGGTCAGTGTTTGTTGATCAGAAATGTTAATTTGAGATTTACAGGTAAAATCAGGTTTTGGATCATCTTAGGATGTGGTGTAGTTACGGTTTCCCATTGCTTGTAGTAATGACATGCATTTTATAGTTGAAATGGGAGATGGGGAAGAGCACCATACAGTTTTATCTGTTTCATCCACTTTTTTTTTCTTTTTTCTTTTCTTCTTTTTTTTTGGCAGAGAAACTTTTCCATGTCTGTAAATAGTGCCGCTGTCCTGCGATTGACAGGACGAGGAGGAGGAGGAACAGTGGTGGGGGCTCCTAGAGGTCGAAGTTCTTCAAGAGGGCGAGGTGAGCTTTCATGTGGAAAACGTAATAATGGAGGGAGAGAGAATTCACTTTAAACATAGTTTAATACTTGATTTTTAAAAAACTGCTCTTTGACATTAACTGTATACGAAGTGTCCTGAACATTTGTTTTCTGAACCATCTCTCAGTGTATCTGCTCCATACCCACTGATTTGGAGCAGAGGAGGGTAATTCTTGAATGTGAGGATTCTGGATGGCCTAGTTAACTTTGGCAAAACCACATCCATATTCCTCATGCCCAGGGAACCTTGCACTTTGCCATAGCTCCTAGAAGTGCCTTGGCTCCTGGCGCAGCACTGAAGTCCCCGCAGGCCTCCATGACACTGGGTTTCTGTATAAGGCGGTGTGCCGGTTCCAGCAACAGGGAGGCTTTAGTAAAAGCTGTCTCATCAGTACTAGGGCTGTTTTAGAGGTAGATCAAAAAATAATAAGCAGTCACTTATTTAACCTATAGTTTTATAGATTTGTGTCTCAGAAGAATAATTATTTTTTGATATTACTTGTTTTTTTGCTGTCTGCTCCGTTTTGTGTTCATTGATTTTCTGCAACATAAGGATGTTTGTAATATAAATATTTAGCATTTACCTCTTAAGGTGGTTAAATCATAGCAGTAGCCTAAACATATCCTGTAAGTTTTTGAAGAGGTGCTTTAGAAGTGGAAGAATTAGGTCTCTACAAAGCTAGGTGCCTTTGTTTCCACATACTGCACCACCCAGCTTGGCATGATCAAGAGTGTGGAATATCTAAATTATTTTTTCTTAAAGTTATGCCTTAGGAATAGAGTAATTTACACCTAGTCTTTTTTTTTCTAAGATTTTATTTATTTATTTATTTATTTATTTATTTATTTATTTGACAGAGACAGAGATAGCGAGAGCAGGAACACAAGCAGGGGGAAATGGGCGAGGGAGAAGCAGGCTTCCCGCTGAGCAGGGAGCCCGATGTGGGACTTGATCCCAGGACGCTGGGATCATGACCTGTGCCGAAGGCAGACGCTTAACGACTGAGCCACCCAAGTGCCCCATTTACACCTAGTCTTTACAGAGACTGTATTAGATTATGCATTTTTGTGAAGAGGTTGCATTCAGTCATCCATTCAGAATGTGGGAATGCAGGTGTGGTGATTAATGAAGAGGCTAACTAAAGTTCTCCACTTGTAGGCCAGGTACTATTACCAAGGTATACATGGTTTTTCCTTCTGAATTTGTTAGTCTCTAGAAGAGCGGTTACCTCTGCCACAGAATACTGGGTGGTAAGATTTAGGCGTGTATGCACTTCAGAAGCCCCACAGGCCATGCAGATTCCCACATGTAATTAGGTTCTATTGGTCCAGAATTCATCTGAGATCTTTGCATCTTGGTGGTGCAGTGGTGTTTTGGAGATGGCTCTGGCCTGCTACTTGGGTGTTTCCTGTGTCTTTCTACGGTAGGCTGACAGCAGGGAGAGGTTACACTCAGGCAGCTTTGCCTCTTATGCTCTTTAGGGTAAGTCCTACAGAGATTATTACTCAAGAAGTGTGGCCCACAAGCCAGCTGTTTTATTTTTTATTTTTTTAAAGATTTTATTTACTTGACAGAGACACAGCGAGAGAGGGAACACAAACCAGGGGGGAGTGGGAGAGGGAGAAGCAGGCTTCCCGGCAAGCAGGGAGCCCGATGCGGGGCTCGATCCCAGGATACTGGGATCATGACCTGAGCTGAAGGCAGATGCCCAACGACTGAACCACCTAGGCCCCCCAAGCCAGCTGTTTTATGAGCCTCAAGTCATCACCAACTTTGTGTGCTGCAAATACTAACCAGTCTCTCCAAACAGTTTTTAAAAAAATTCTGTATCTAGAAACAAAGATTGATAAATTTCTCCCTGCTTTGTGATTTCTTTGAAGTAGAGAGCTATCACATATTGTCCTACATTCAGAATTTGAACAGGGCATGTGCAAAAGATAGATACTGTGAGAAAAGTGGTGACTTAATTAACATTGATGTGAACAAATGGCATGAAACTAGCCAAATGAATGAACTGACTTTGGGAAAAACAGTTCTAACACCATTGTTGGAACTCTGATTTCTTTTCTAATGATTTCATAAGACCATTAATCTGGTTTTGTTTTTTTCACTTAGCACTTAATTTTAACTTGTTGGTTAAGTAATGATTATTGCTTTGTTTTGCATGGGCAGGGCTAACATTAGATGATTACTTTGGCTCTTTATTTTAACTTGAGGAAACTTTGATGTGAAAATCGACTGACTTCTAGACTTCTAAATATCATGAACTAGTAAAATTTAAACAAATGGGTGGGGAAACAGCGGTTCCCTTGTTGACAACTCCCCATCAAAGTTGTCATCTTTCTATTTTATCTGGTTAAGATGTTTAATAATACAGCAGATCTACACAGTTGTTAGCCACTTGTCCTCATCATCATTAAAATGAAGTGGGGTGTGTGTGTGTGTGTATTTTTTTTAAAGGAAGTATGTTTTATTCTCCCAAAGTAATCTGGTGAAATCTCAGGCAATAGGGCCGTTCTTTAAATACTTAGCTGTCTGAAAGATTCTTCATGTTATGTATACTTGCTTTTTCTTATATGAGAACTATATTTATAGATGATTATGGTCCTTGTACTTTGAAGATTGTTCCTTATGTTTTACAAACTGGAGAGCTCTAGAATCTGATTCTTTTTATGTGCCCATTCGTAAAGCTTTAGTCTGATAAGGAGGACCAGTACTGATGCTAGATAAAACTGGCAGAAAATATTTTGTCTGTGGTTTGCTTGTTTTTCTGGCAACCTGAAGGCTATTTTTCATATTCAAATTTCAAAAATAAAACTCGTTTTCAAGGTGTCATGTACTTAATGGTTTACCTGAGAAAATTGTTCTCTTTAGAAGAGGGGACTTTCACCCTAAAAATCATCATTGTGGGAGATCACCACACTGTTATGTTTGCGTTACACTGGTTTAGGATTTTAGATGAAATGTATACATTTCCTCAGGAGAGAGGTACTGAAACCAGAAGACGTGTCTGGTGTTTTAGATTGCAACGAACTCCTTCATGTAAATGTATTTGCATATTCATGTATTTCTGTTAGGATAACTTGTAGTTAGAATCGTTGGGTCAAATTTTGATAGATCTAACCACATTGTCTTCAGTAAAGGCCAGTTTATACTTGAACACCTAGAGCCTCTCAACTTTAAGTTGGTGTAAAGTTAGATTGACAAAACTGGAAGGTAACTTTAAGATTATTATAGTCAAGCCTAGTCTTCACTTCCATTTTATAGATAAAGAAATAGATTATCCGGATTAGTTAAAAGGGTGCCCATTGTTTCTAAGATTACCCACATATAATTGTGTGCATTTCATATAAGGTTGTATAAAGTACAACTATATTCTGAGTCACGTTTTGATAAATTTTAAGCAAGAAGTAAAAATCCTACTGGATATTTGCCACAGTTATTTAACTCAGTTGTTTTTAGCTTTAGAATGCATTCATGCTTTTGTTCGAGATTCAGCATCATTTTTCTTTGGGTGGTTTTACACTGTTAAAGAAGTTGAGCTACGGATGATGGCTAAGATTTCATCGAAGTACAGCCCTGGACTCCCCACCCTTTCCCAGTTTTCTGACCTGTGTGTTGAATACAAATGGTGCATGTTAGTCGAGAAAACCTCACATTGCACAGAAAGTATAAAGCTAAAAGTTCATATTGCTTTCTGCCCCCAGACCAGCAGTTGGATTTCCTGACTGTGCAGTTCTATCATTTATACAGGTGGAGTTATTTTTATAAGTATTGTTATTTAGCATGCTTTTGTCATTCAATAGGACAATGTAGATTTCTTTTAATGTCAGTGTTTTATCTTCTGTGGCTTCATAGTGTTCTCCCAATTTGTTTTATCAGAATTAATTAATTTATTGATTGATTGATTAGGTCGTTTCTGGTGTTTTAGATTGCAACGAACTCCTTCATATAAATATATTTGCATATTCATGTATTTCTGTTAGGATAAATTGTAGTTAGAATCGTTGGGTCAAATTTTGATAGATCTAACCACATTGTCTTCAGTAAAGGCCAGTTTATACTTGAACACCTAGAGTCTCTCAATCCCTGCATTTGGCACATTCTCACCAGCCCTCTGGTTCATATTCAGTCCTGATACTTTTCTTATTTGAAGACTTGAGCAGAGTGGAAAGAGTGCCTTTGTTGCTGTGGAATATCCTTTAAGGAGTTAGTTCACAAAGTTAATAGACCCTATTAAATTATCTTTTCTTTGGAGTTAGATAAATTATTTTAACATTTATGCTTGGCTTTTATACTTTATGTGCTCTCTTCCCAAGCTCTCCAAATCTCTCATTTTTGTTGAAAATAATCCAATAAAAGGTCCAATTTGTAGTAATAGTTTATTGATCTTCTTAGAATTTCACTGTTGAACTTTTAAAGAACTGAATGTTGATACTGTTTTTTGTTCAGGATTGGGACTGGGACTCTCACATCTGTTTCTAACTTGTTTCTTTCACCCTCCTGTGGTCTAGCCTCTTCAGTGCCATTATTGGTTTCTCAGGTAAAGATCCATCAGGCCTTGCTAAATGTTTAAATGTAGACCTTCTCTTTGTGTAGCGACAGAACTTCAAAGATTAATCTTTGGTGTTGAATATGTGCCAAAGTTGACATCTGAGTATCATTTTTTCTGTTTTCTTATTTTCAGGCAGAGGCAGAGGTGAATGTGGTTTCTACCAAAGAAGCTTTGATGAAGTAGAGGGTGTGTTTGGTCGAGGAGGTGGCAGGGAAATGCATAGGTCACAGAGCTGGGAGGAAAGGTAACTAAAAGATCCAGATCTTGTTTTAAAGGTTTCTTGGTGTAAAAAACATGTTTTTCTGCTTTTTACAGAGGAGATACTTCTGTGCATAGTTACACAATTTCATTTAAAAAAATGCTGCTAATTGAGTATCAAGCTTTAAGAAATTTTTAAATGATCCTTATTTAAAAGAAGCAGCATTCTAGATAGATAGTTTCAAATGTTAGTGCCAGCATGAATATTTCATAGTTAATCAGATTTGCTATTTGATTAGCATTCAGTGGGAGGCATTGACAATTGACATTTTATTGTTTGTTGCTATTAGAGCATCTTCTCTGTTCTTTGTGACTTTATGTGACGTCTGTTGATGAGGGAGGTCAGTTGCACAAAGTTGTGTTGTACGGAGATGGCCACTGTAATGATGGTTATAATGTACTTAGAAACAAGCCAAACAGCTTAATATCAGTGTGGTTTCTTATAGAATGGTATATCCACACAATAGAATATTATATAACCATTAGAGTTAGGATGATTTTGAAAATATTTAATGATGTGGGAAAATGCATTTTAAAAGCAGTATATAAAACTACGTATAGCGTGTATCTAAAATCATGTATCTAATTAAAAAATCTATAATTTATAAAACAAAAAGAACAGTTCTGGGTCAATAGAAGCTAGCTTTTGGTAAGTGAGATAGTGGATATTTCTGTTTTCATCTTTGTGCTTTTCTGTATTTTCCAAATGTTAGGCAATAACCATGCATTTGTTTTATAATTTGAAAAAGAAAGCAGTGCTATTAGACAAAGGGCAGTGGGTGTCACGGATGGGAAGTCTGTTACTCTCAAGTCTTTTGAAATAAGTTTGAAAACTTATTTTATCTTTTCTAGAGGTGACAGACGTTTTGAAAAACCAGGACGAAAAGATGTAGGTAAGGCTTGCTTACTGTTTTGAAGTATTTTTATCTGGATTTCCATGATAATAGTTCGTAACAAGGCTCAAGGATACATTTATTAAAAGTTGACTCAGTTACCTGCACCTTCTCCAGTAGATGGGGTCGTAACATTGCTTGCATTTATAATTCCATGGTTATTTGAGGGCTCTTTTGTATAAAACCAGGGGTGATGGACATAACCATTAGGATTTCCTTTGTTTAACTTTTTAGGTTTGTGTGTTCTTTGCAAGGCATATATTCTTTATTAAGGCTATCTTGTGAACTGAAATTTCAGTCTGTTAACTCCCTTTTCCCAATGTAGATACATCTCACAAGGGGAGAAGAAATAGGGAAAATGCTAATGCTTGTTTTCATATCAGAGAGCATTGAATGTTCTTACTTTAGTTTTTTTTCTTTTTAAGATTTTATTTATTTATTTGTCAGAGAGCGAGAGAAAGAGAGAGAGAGAGTGAGCACAAGTAGGGGGAGCGGCAGGCAGAGGGAGAAGCAGGTTCCCTGCTGAGCAAGGAGCCCAATGTGGGACTCAATTCCAAGACCCTGGGATCATGACCTGAGCCGAACGCGGAGGCTCAACCGACTAGCCACCTAGGCATCCCAGTTACTTAAGTTCTTTATTCATCTGTTTTTTTTGATGTATGATCTTTGTTTTTTGTTTTGTTTTTTCCTTGTTTCGAGATGAGATAGCAGTCAAAATAAATCATAGTTAAGGTAGTTACTGACTTAAAAGTTATGTAGTAAGAGAACAAGATTTCAGTGTTTGTGGTGAATTAATCAGTTTATATTAAAGAATATAAATGTTAAGATGGGCTTTCTGACTGATTAAAGGTACTACCTTCCAAACTGCCAGTAGGTATTAATGCATGAGAGGAAAAAGAAATGCTGATTCACAATAATGTTGGAGTTATTAAAATCACCATGCAAGTTCCAAATTCCCAGAAGTACCAGAAAAGTTCTCTAGAGCATGATTACATCTGACAAGAGTAAACATTTCTCAAAAATATGTTAAGTATGTAAATATCACTCACAGACTGATTTGCTGATTCTTTTTTTTTTTTTTTAAGATTTTATTTATTTAAGAGAGAGAGAGAGAAAGCACATGAGAGGGGGGAGGGTCAGAGGGAGAAGCAGACTCCCTGCCGAGCAGGGAGCCCGATGTGGGACTTGATTCAGGGACTCCAGGATCATGACCTGAGCCAAAGGCAGTCACTTAACCAACTGAGCCACCCAGGCGCCCTGATTTGCAGATTTCTGTCTTTTTTTTTTTTAAAGATTTATTTATTTGACAGAGACACAGCGAGAGAGGGAACACAAGCAGGGGGAGTGGGAGAGGGAGAAGCAGGCTTCCCGCTGAGCGGGGAGTCTGATGCGGGGCTCGATCCCAGGACCCTGGGACCATGACCTGAGCTGAAGGCAGACGCCCAACAACTGAGCCACCCAGGCGCCCCTGCAGATTTCTTTTTAACACTAGTAGTTTTAACAGTCAACTTTGCATCACTGTTTTCATATCAAATTCATTTTAGCATATCAGTAATTTAAATTTCTCATTTATTAACATGGCATCGGGAATGATCAGTTGTATTCATAATAATGAAAAGTTAAATGAGTGTAGCACAAAGAAATTTGGAAGACTGGGTAGATAACTTATTGTTAGTTGCGTGGCTTTACTTGTATTATAGACTATTGGATAAATACTATCTTGGGATATTTTTTAGGACTTCTCCCATCCTTGTCTGATTCAGTACTTTTTCCAGTGAATATGGAGAGATAATGAGGGGTAGTTTTAAAGAGTATAGGTTTTCAAGTCAGAAGATAACCAGTAATCTAAGTTCTCAGATATTCAGTAGTCTTATAATAAATGGAGGTAAGAATGCCCTACAGAATTTTTAGGATTAAATAAGAGTATATGGGGCGCCTGGGTGGCTCAGTTGGTTAAGCAACTGCCTTCGGCTCAGGTCATGATCCTGGAGTCCTGGGATCGAGTCCCACATCGGGCTCCCTGCTCAGCGGGGAGTCTGCTTCTCCCTCTGACCCTCCCCCCTCTCATGCTCTCTCTATCTCATTCTCTCTCTCAAATAAATAAATAAAATCTTTAAAAAAAAAAAAAAAAAGTAAAAAAATAAGAGTATATGGACTCATTTATTTGTTCAACAGTTATTGAATTCCTACTCCTGTGATAGGCCTTGTGCGAGGTGCTATATAAATACTCCTTTTCTTTAGGTGACAGTGTTGGTGTGTGATCAGATTTTCAAATCGTTCAGTATTTAGAGGGATAGCTGTAGAGTGGAACAACTGGGACTTGACATCAGAATTAAGATGGAATAAGAGATCAGATCTAATCAAATGGAGGTTTAACAGCAGAAAATGCCAAGGAAGTCTCTCATAAACTCTAGAATTGAAGATATGTAGTAATGGTGTCATAGCATCCTGCTGGGGAAAAGCACAGCCTTCTCAGCTAACTGTGGGCTCAATGTTAAACCAGCAGCAGGACGGTGCCGAGCGCAGCATTTACTAGAACTGAAGTGTCCTCATGAGGCAAGCGCTAGGGACACCCGCTGTCTTTTTATGTTGACACAGGACAGCTTAAGTATTGCGTGCAGTACTGGGGCCACACCTGGAAGGGATCCATATGTTGGAGTAGGATGTTTGGGGCATTTGACCCCCTGTGATGGGGGATGCATGAAGGAAATGGGGCTGTTTACACAGCAGACAAGACTGTGGGCAGGACAGGGTGTGGAGGAGGGTTTTTAGGGTTACTCTCTGCAAATATTTGCCTAACAATCATAAAAGAGGAATTAAACTTGATCTGTGTGAATCTAAAGGGCAGGTTTAAGGAGGCAGAAAATTAGATGTGACTTCCAGAACTTGACACAATCTTAAAAAGGTCTGGTAGAGTTGTCTGAAAATGACTTGGGTTACCTGGGAAAGCAGTGTTTTCCCTATAAAGACAGTAGCTTGATTTGAACTGTTCGACACATAGTCATACTTTGGTGGTTTGGATAGAGTGTGAAGTTCCTTTTTCATCATTATTTTAACTATATTAATTCAGTCTGGGTAATTTCCCCACTCTCTATTAAAAAACAGGTTTTTTTCTTTGCCCTTATACATACATCTTCGAAAAGATGAGTTCCATAAAGCTAAGTTTATGTGAAGTGGTAAAGAATATAAAGAGTTTTTCTTACTAAAATATCAGGGCAAGTTTCACATATATACAAATCATAGTGGATTTTACTGAATGTTTTTTGACAGGATGCTTACTTCAGGTTGTATTAACTGCTTATAATTCTGAGCTTTTCTTTTTATAAGTAATCCACTTCCGTTGAAAATATTATAGATTAAAGAAATCTCATAATTGTATCTTGCACTCTTCAAGAATGGCAGTACTAAAGTAATTTGTTGGGACAGAGTGATATATTATTGGTCAGTTGTGAGATGTTCTATGATACCAAATAATTTGAGTATTAAAGGTCCCAGAATGACTTGTTGGTTTTAAAATTAGAGTTGGTTCATATCATATATTTGCTTCTTATATGGAGAGAAATGGGTGTGTTTACAGACATCTGGGCAGGGATCCTGCATATTTCCTGTGAACACAATAAGGGAGAGTGTGGAGGTGGAAAAGGCCTGTAACATTGGAATTATAATTGCTATTCAGTAGGAATTGGTTGCTGGAGAGGGGGAGATCAGGTCCAGTGATGATCTTGTAGTATGATTCTGTGAGGATGAAATTGGAAGATCATTAAGAAATAAAAATTGATCCAGTTGATACCAGAGGTTCAGCCCAATGTGATACCAATTAGTGCATTTTGGTGTGAAATACTTTAAAGTAGACATAGCAGCTTTTGCTTATAAGGCTGCTGCCAGGAGTAAGTATTATGGGCTTACACATATATAAAACTAGACCTTATGATTTTTAGTAACTACTTGTCTAGTTTGTTGGGATTGTTATGCTGTCTGTATTGGTTTTCTAAAGCACTTCTAAAGTTAATTCCAATGTGGTCTTCCTAGTCATGTATCCAAGATAGCATCACTGGGCTCCCAGGTACCCCAGGTTAGTGAGCTATGCAGCCAGGAATTAGAGCCGCTGTTCCCACCTCCCAGGACTTTCCCCCTCTTTCAATTTGTACTTCCTTCTCCTGAAAGGATAATGATATCTTGGCAGAAAACTTAATCCTTAATGTAGAAACTGTGATTCTCTGAGGTAAGTGGAAGAATCATGAACAGTGCTTTCAGAAGCTTTCAACCACCTAGACAGAAGGTTTTGATTGCATTTCTTAGTTGTCTACTTGTGAAACATTTATTAAGTAGCATTAGTTTACCAACAGAGTTGTTTTGGGGTGTGTGTAGTTCTGGAAGTCACATCTAATTTTCAGATGCAGAGCTTATATATACATAGTGTACTTTTTGAGAGTTCTGTGACTTGAATGGAGAACATGCTGTGTCTGCAGGGAGACTCATCCCAGGTCTTGCTCACTTCCTTGTGTTACTTTGAGCAGCTTCACTTAACTGGTGGAATTGTGATCTGTGTAAATGATGTAGAGCTCTTAGGAAAAAACATACCATATAAATTTTTGATACTACTTTATTTTCACAAGTTAGGTGAATCTGATTACTTTATTATAGAAATAAGAATTCTTGCTGTCTGTAGGTATTACGACAGTCCTGGGTTGGAAAAAAAGTCTGTTGGTCTGACTAGCATTTAAGAATGCCTAAAGTTTCCAAATAGCAAAAGTTTAAAATAATTAAGTTTCTGTGTCCTTGATATTTTTTTGATGTATCGCTCTTAGACCACTCCAGAGTTCTTTATTTGCTTTTCCTTTTGGTCAAAGAGTAGAAAATGTGACTTACTGCTCTGTCCTACTCTTCAGGACTGATTGCCTATACTAGGCTCGTGTTTATTTCATGGGATGATTCCTGGCTGGATCATTACCAGTGGGGGAGGGTTAATCTTTCACTTTTCTTATTAAACCTGAATAAGGGGAATTTCAGAAAAGAAGAGAAGCCATGAATCTACTTGAATTCTGATAGGGTGTCTTTTTTGGTTTTTGTTTACTTTGAGGACAGTTTTTTTTTTTTTTTTAAGTCAAAATGAAAAGTATGCAGAGAATGGTTTTAAGTTAAACTGGAGGTAAGGGTAAGGGTTCATCTAAGTATATGTAGAATAAAAATTGAAGCAGAGAGAGCATAATTTTCATGGAGTATTAGACTTGGTAAGAAATAATAGAGTTTATCTAGTCCAACCTCCTACTGGTGAATAAACACTCATTTTGTGTTTATAGAAAAAACTATTTGAAGTTGGAAACAGGAATTTGGGTTTGAAAATACTTTGTTGCCTAATTTTTTTGCTTTATCTATTGGAGATGTTTTTCCTATTTGAATGATATGTAACTAAACCTTTATATCTACAAAAACTTAAATATATTTGCATTTATGTGTTACTTAGGGTGTCATGTTTTTTTATATCATTGAATAGATCATAGGTAAGAAGAGAATGTTTTTACTTAGGTCAGAAGCCATTCAGATGAGTCGTTGATTATAATTTTTAAATCACTATTTGATTATTATACAAGGTAGCTTTTAGTAGATAGAATTTTGCATCTCCTTACAAAAATACCACCTCATAGGTTTAATTCAGGCTGGATCTCTTACTTGATCTGATCAAATACGTGAACATGTGCATGTGTTTGGATATCATGCTCAGATGCTTTTAGAGCTGTGTATAAATCTATACTTTGCTGTTTTTGTGTGTGTGTGAATTTTTGTTCTTAGATGTTAAAAATTAAGGGGGTAATACTTACTCCAGTTTTGCAGTATGAAGAACCAGAGGAATGATCTTTGTTGTCTTGAAAAAATAACAGTTTTAAAAGGATGTTCATTAAATATTGTGAAATCATCATTCTACCCAGGGAGCTAGGTTTAAGACTAGATTGTCACTTCAGCTTGCAGATGAAATGAGAGATTTGTGATTGATTTTAGAGTTTGGCTGTGTTAAACTTAATTGTCCTGTTTTACCTTCATTAGTGGTATCATACCACCTTATTATAAATCCACCAACATTTCTGTAATAAATATCTGTCATGTTGAGATGCATTGATTTCAGCAGTTAACCACAGATACAAACTTGTAAGGTAGAATGTTATATTTCCAGAATGTGATTGTTAGCTCAGCCATTTTTATGGGCATAGGCTTGATTACCATGATGTAATCAGAGAGATGTAATCAGCATTTAAAAAAAGAGAAAACATGAGATATGAAGGAAAAGTAGCTGCATAACTGGCTGGGTATATTTAATACATTAAAAAATAGGGTGTAATGGAGAGACGTCTTATTCTGTCAGTCCTGTTTCCGAGATCTGAAAATTGTCCATGCTTTGTCCATTGATACGGATGTCCAGGTCAGTCCTGTTTGGGCTCTTGGAGACTAGAGGAGTTGGAAGTTCAGGAACAGTCTTGTCAAAATTCTCCATCTTGATTTGATATTCACCTTTGGAACCCCGGGTCAACAGAGATGCAAAACAGTGATGTAACATGATCTCGGAGGGTAGGTAGGACGTCCTCCTTTGGCATATTTCTCCAGTGCCTTCCTGCATTGCTGAGAGGAACACAACTAATTCGAAGTGGGGAGGACTTTCATGCCGGAGCAGAGTAGCCAGAGGACTTGATGGTATAATGGAGTGATAGTAGGTTAGCGGAAAGATAAAGAACGGACATTCCTCGGAACTGATGCCATCAAGGTGGAAGTCCACACTGGTCTGGTTGAGTTCACCATTTTCCCTTTCTTGATAGAGTACAGCTGAGACCCGGACACTGGTAAGAGGGCTAGGTCGAGTGTTGGCTACTTGGAAAATTAGATTAGGTTTGCCATCTATGTGAGCTACTACTGCTAAGTCTGTAAAGCGAATTGAGAAAGCTCGATTTTTTGGCCGGGCAATCTTCGCCACAAAGGCACCTAAATTAGAAATCATTGAATTTTTTTTAGAACGAACACTTGAAATATGAATACCTTTTCTGAATGAGAAGGGTGTATCAAATAGTTATACATTTCTTCATGCCATGCCTTCCAAGTGAGTCAAGAATTGATGAACACATTAATTTGGGTAGTCTCATTTGCCTGAAGAATTTTTCAAAATGTACATACACCATTATTTTAAAACTATGATTTCAGAAGGGTTAAGCAGAATTCATTTTGTTACATAGAAATGTAACTTTGTATTCTCATTTCTCAACAAAAATCAAAGAATGGTCATTTATTACATTTCTGCCCCCACTTAAAAAAAATAACAAAATAAATGAAATTCATTTGTAATGAGATTATTTCAAATTGAAGTAGAAATTAGATTCAGAGTAGAATGATTTGGGGTAGGGAGGGTAATACATTGAGCAATTTTTTAACTTTGAAACTTATATAGCCCCTCCTCCCCTTTTTATTTTAGAAGGCTCTGGCTCTAAGGTGATTTCAGTGTACCTTTCAAAGTGCATCTTCTGTGTGCCCCTAAGCTGTAGGTCAGGATTTCTTAACTACTTTTGTGCCACAGATCTTGTTGGCAGGCTGGAGAGATCTGTGGACCTCTTACCAGAATTATGCTTTAAATGCATAAAAATAAAATACATAATGAAGGAATCCAAATATACTGAAATTGAGTTGAACATTTAAAAAATTATAGTACCATGTGTGCTTTTTTAATGCATTAAACAAAATACAGTGGCGGGTTTAATAGTGTACTTTTGAAGTACTGTAGTGTGATAGGAAAATACCTGATTTCTGTTTGTATCAAAGTTACCAGTATTGCTGATACCAATAAAAACCAGTATTGCTGTTTTTTGTTGTCTGTGTTTATAGTGTAAGGAAATGGCAATTTTCAGTTAGGGGCAAGTGAAGAAAGATGCAAGTTTTTCCTAAGTTCATGGATCCCCTAAATTTTATCTAATGACTGACCCAGTTTAAGAACTCCTGCAGGGAAGTTAAGTGATTTGTTACAGATTATAGAGCCAGTTGGCAGCACACTGGACTTCATTCCAGATCACCCTTCATTTGGCCCTTTACTTACCTTTTCAGATTATTATTGCGTAGTGTGTTAAAGCCAGGTTTTCTTATCGATTTGTTTTTTTATTTTTAAACTGTATATATATCACTTATAAAAGTGACACTAGCCCTCCTTACTTAGAGGAAAGTCTTACGTGTTATCAGGTTTATAAATAAAATTTCATAATCTTTGTGGCCACATTTCCAGTAAGGATGTGTATACTTACTTGATCTCTAAATATAATGCTGACTATTGTGCTCTAGGCTCACTGATGATGAGTAAATGTTGAACAGATAAACTCAGAGGAGGAAATTCTAACCCAGTAAAGAGAAAAAAAAATCAAATTCCTCTGTTAGGTAAAATGATTGTCAAAATATGCATTTAACGTATTTATCCACTTATTTGACAAAGTATTTAGCTTCTCTGAAAAATGCCTTTTAGACCTTTTGTTAATATTTTTTTGGTGTAAGATGTTACTGCAAGTTAGTGTCATAATGGTCCCTTTTTTCTTAAGGAGTTCCAACAGGTAGAATTTAAGTGTAAGTCAGGTTTCTTATAATTCACCTCTCATTTGGCCATAGACTTTTTTTTTTCAATCTTCGATATTACCTGCTAATAATGCAAATTAAATTATTCTACAACACAGTTGCTTATAACTGATTATCCCCTCTCCAAACCACTTGCAATTTTTTTAAGAACAAAAACAATTACCTGTGATAAAAGCCTCTAGCATGAGGCCTAGGAGCATTTGTATGGCAAGTAAGGCGATTGCACTTGGACAGTCACCACTGGGGAACATGGTACCATAACCAATTGTGAGTTGTGTCTCCAGGGAGAAGGAGAATGCAGCTGTGAAACTGGTGATGTACTTCACACAGATAGTGTGGTTTTCAGGTGGGGCATCATGATCTAGTTCCAGATCACCATTCATCTCAGCTAGAACATACCAGAGCACTGCAAAGACAAGCCAGTGGACAACAAAAGAAGCAGAAAAGACCAACATCATCCAGCGCCAGCGCATGTCCATTAGGATTCCCCAAGCGTCTCGCAGATATGCAAGACCTCTTTGAGCACCATCCATTTGAAGTGTGCTGTGGCCATCCTTGGTGACCATCCTCCGGTATCTCTGAGTGAGGAGAGGAGCAATAACTTTGCAATTACTGCCATCCATCTCAGGCTGTAATTTTCTGAAACCAAGAATAAATTAATAAGCTCTTAACTGTTTTACAGTTAATATTAATAAATTCTGAGACCTCATTCACTTTCTCCTTTTTTTGGAATGCTTCCCTGGCTACTAGGCAGGCTTTCCTGGTCTGACAGCTCTCTTTTCTCTTCACGCAAGGGGGCATTTATTGACTAAGCCATTCATTTGCTACCAAACATGGCTTGCCTTAGGATATCTCTTATTGTTTCCTGGAATGACTGTTAAAATACTTTTTGGCATTTTAATATTTCCAAGTATATTTCAAAATCCCTGAAGTTTGGGGTTATGGTTCATGTCTCTTTGACACCCCTGTCTCTTTCTTGCACAAGTCCAGGCATAAAGTATTGATTTGACTGAACGTGTAAATAACAACTTTTCATAATTAGTAATTATGGATAATTCATAATTTAAAGAAATAAGTTAAATATATGTGTTCCTCTATGTAAGTAACTAGAAATCATTTGGAAATGTAGTGTTAGGGGCGCCTGGGTGGCTCAGTTGGTTAAGCAACTGCCTTTGGCTCGGGTCATGATCCCAGGGTCCTGGGATTGAGCCCCCCATCGGGCTCCTTGCTCAGTGGGGAGCCTGCTTCTCCCTCTGCCTGCTACTCCGCCTGCTTGTGTTCTCTCTCTCTGTCAAATAAATAAATAAATAATCTTAAAAAAAAAAAAAAAGGAAATGTAGTGTTGAACTGTCTGCAAATGTTTTGAAGCTAAACTCCACGCTAGGACAGAGTTAAGCTTTTAGAGATCCATAGTTCTAATATATGCTTTTTAATTAACCTATTGAAAGTTTTATGAATAGGCTTTATTTTTGTCACTTTGTGGCCATTTTCATGGATTCTTTCTTCCCTGTCTAATGGATTGCCATCCTCTGAATATTCTAGATTCTGGTTAGATTGTGGGGTGGGGAGAAAATTATTTTCCTGGAAAAAGTAAATTCTAGGTAGAGATTCCTAGATAATACTGTTTTTTTTTTTTTTAAGATTTTATTTATTTATTTGAGAGAGAGAGAGCACAAGCCGGGGAAGAGACGGAGGGAGGGAGAAGCAGACTCCCCGCTGAGCAGGGAGTCCTGATGCAGGGCTCAATCCCAGGACCCTAGGATCATGACCTGAGCTGAAGGCAGACGCTTAACTGACTGAGCCACCCAGTTGTCCCGATAATACTAGTTTTGAAAGTAAGTAAGCCAGATAAAAAAGCTTCAAATTTAATGAACTAAAATAACCATTAAGGCAGCAAATGGCAATGTAAAAAATTTTTTAAAGATTTTATTTATTCATTGGAGAGAGCAAGAGGGAGAGCATGTCCATGTTCGTGCACATGAGTGGTGGGGAGGGGCAGAGGGAGAGGGAGAAGCAGGCTCCCTGCTGAGCAGGGAATCAACCGTGTGCGGCTTGATTCCAGGACCATGGGATCATGACCTGAGCCAAAGGCAGCCCTTTCACTGACTGAGCCACCCAGGCACCCCCCAAATGGCAATTTTTAAAAGATCATATAGTTTTTTTTATCTGTAAACAGTTAAACTATGAATCAGTGGGTATGCTTTTCTCTGTGTGGTGAGAAGAAATCTAAGGTATGCTTTCTATGTGTTGATTCTTGCTTATATCAAAAGTGTCTTAAGACTTTTATGTGGAGCCTCACAGGAACAGAATGGGAAGTGCAGCTTTGCTTTCCCTTTCTTTTTGCCACAGTGCAGTGCTAGGAGTTTATATTTGACTCTGCCTAGCTCCTTCCCTCAGAAGTAGATGCTCTTGAGAGTATTGCATATTCCCTTCCTACCTTTTGAATGACAGTGGCACTTAAGAAGGGGACTAGAGGCATTTGGAGCTAGGTTGTTGCTTGGGTTTGCTGGGTCCTTCCCATTGTAGACACTTTGGGGCTGTGGAGACTGCCTTCCTGTGATACTGTCATTGGACATTGGCCAGCCGAGTGTATACTTTCCCTTCCTCCCTGAGGCTAATTTAACATGTATTGGTGATATTGGAGACATTCTCTTGTATTTTCTTCAGATTTTAATTACTGTTGGAGCAGGATCCACTGAGATAATGGTTAAAATTTTTTAGAGTGGATAACCAGTTTAGTTTCATATTATAAACTTAAAAAAAGTCTTAGGTCATTAATGCTTTATAATTCTAACAAGTGGTCATTATCATTTAGTGTATTTTTTTTCTCAGCACAGCTGTTTAATGACTCATTTTGCTAGAGTCTTTAAGTGTTTTAGGAGACCTTATCTCTGTCGTTTTGAAAGTAAACAACAGGAGTAATAAAATTCTCATAGGCACTGTGCTGGGGACCTTCTGTATTGCATGATCTCTAATTCTTTGGTATCTCAGCCAGATCTTTTTTTTTTAAGATTTATTTGAGAGAGAGGGGAAGAGAACTTGGTGGGGGGAAGGGCAAGGGGAGATGGAGAGAAAGAATCCTCAAGCAGACCCCATCCCCCCACTCCCTGCTGGTCACAGAGCTGCACACCAGGGGTGGATCTCAGGATCCTGAGATCATGACCTGAGCTGAAATCAAGAGTCACTTAACTGACTGAGCTACCCAGGGGCCCCCAGCAAGATAGACATTATTATCCTGTTTTTCAGATGTCACCAAGGATTAGAGAGATGAAAGAAACATACACTAGGCAGATGGGGGCCTTAGATTATTTGTATTATTCTCCACATCTGGCTAACTTTACAGGTTAATTTTCTTACTACAAGAAGCTATTTAGAAAGTTTGGTGAAAAAGTCTTTCCCAAGATGATTGGCATTATATTCCTAAGAGAGTCTTTGACAGCCATATTTTAGCACTTCTAGTAGATATTCTTCTGGTCCCCGTAACTATCTCAAGTATCTGTCTTAAATCATTGTTAACCCCATACATGATTCTTTTTTTTTTTTAAATTTTTTATTGTTATGTTAATCCCCATACATTACATCATTAGTTTTAGATATAGTGTTCCATGATTCATTGTTTGTGCATAACACCCAGTGCTCCATGCAGAACGTGCCCTCCTCAATACCCATCACCAGGCTAACCCATCCTCCCACCCCCCTCCCCTCAGTTTGGTTGTGCTGATCTTCAAATTTTATAAGATGTCTTCTTTAACTGAAAATATATTTCTTGCCTACAAATCGTAGGTCCCTTCCTCCCTGAGTTTGTTTTTCAGAGTCCATGGTCTCTCATGGTTCCTCTCCCCCTCCGATTTCCCCTCCTTCATTCTTCCCCTCCTGCTACATTCTTCTTCTTTTTTTCTTTCTTAACATATATTGCATTATTTGTTTCAGAGGTACCCCATACATGATTCTTATGACAGTAATGATTAATAATATTAGCCAGTATATATTGTTTATTATGTGGCAGGAATTATACCAAACACTTGTGTTAACTCATTTGAAGCCAGTAGGCAATGCCTGGTGCAGAGTAGCCTTTCAATCTTGGTTGCTTTATTATTATTATTAATAATGTTCCTTAACTTTCACAGTAGTAAGTACCATCATAATTCCCATTTTAGAGATAAAGAAACTGAGGCATAGTGAGTTTCCTAGGATCCCAGAGGTGGTAAGTGTTAATGAGTCCCGTACCAAGTCCAGAGTCAGTGCTATATTGCTTCAAAAATAGACATTCTGATCCTGGTTAGCCTTTGTGAACAATACTACATTCCATTTGACTAGTTAATTGTTTAAGAGTCATTACAGAATATTTGGTCTTTAGGAATGTTTAGGTTTAGACCTACGATTTGTAGGCAAGAAATATATTTTCAGTTAAAGAAGACATCTTATAAAATTTGAAGATCAGCACAACCACAATTATTACATAGTCTAATCTTTTGTATATTATAAACCAGTACAAATTAAAACAAAATGTGGAGAGGCGACTTCTTACATAGCATTGCCAAATTTGTATTTTGCCAGGTGAGAAAATAATTTTTAGAATATATCATACTAATTTTATAAAAGAAAAGGCATTTTGACACTTGAAGAGGAAGAAGGATGTAATAAGGAACGATAGTAGGCTGCCTTCAGAAAGGTTGTGAACCACTGCACTATCCTTTATGGTTTCTTTTTTCTTTTTTTGAGGTGAAATTGGTATGTAACATTGTATTAGTTTCACTCTTGTTGTTTGTTGCTTCCTGCCTGTGTGAAAATGCCCATCATTTACCTTGTACCCTCGTGCTTATTGCAATTAGGGAACCACTGTCCTGGTGAATGCTACTAATCGCTGATTGTTTCACAATAGTTTTGTTGGGGGAAAAACTCCGTGATTCTTGATTTTCAACCTACTTCATAACGTTCTAAAACTCATTACCCAGGGAGATAGCTTTCTGTATATATTATAGCTAACAAAAGTAGTATTATTTGGGCTTTTTAAGGATTGTTACTTGTTACCTACATTGTAACAGTCACTGTAGGCTTCAACAATTTCATTCTTTTTCTCTTGCAGTTAACTAAATACATGGAAAGACCTGTGAACAGGAATGTCAAGGCTAATATCAAAACAGTGAAGCAATTTCCTTTTTATATATAAGCCATTACTCAATCTTGTTCAGATTGTGTTGGGAGGTGGAGTAGTTGAGAGAATAAGATTTCGATCTCCACTTAATGGATTACCCTGAATGAGTCCATCTTTGGATTCATGTAAGGAGTATGGTTTAGTATAATGAAGACAAGGTGGGGAATCTAGCCAACCATGCTCCCGCTCTGTTGGTTACATAGCTGTGTCAGCTGGGCAAGCCACCCAATCCCCTTGGCCAGGCTTCTTATATTAAAAAAAGAGAGAGACAGAAGGGAATTAAATAACACGATCTCTTAAAACTCTACAAGTTTTAAAATTTATTTCCGTTTCCCTCAACTGACAGAGGTTTTTTAGATGATTTTTTTCTTTTTTCTCTTATGTGGTTTTACATCTGCTTGTATGGTATTTAAAGATTGATATTATTGTTGCCTGATACATGTAGATTTTCTCTCCCAAGTAATTTTCATATCTTTACAGGTGTACAAATACCCGTTGAATGTATTTTGTCTTGGTTTGTATTTATATGATTTTCACTAACTGATTCCAACAGAAAATAGAATTGAAGCTTGGGAAGGTTTGTTTGTATCTCTGTGTGTGGGCTATAAAGTATTTGCTCATTTACAGACTTTGGTGGAAAAAAACACTACTTTATAAAAATAATAGTTTGGCTGCTTCAGTGGCTGTCAAAGTTATGGATTCATTTTACTCATTTGGTTTGTAGCACTTAAAATTATGTCTTTTCTATTGCTATGTTGTAAGGTGGTAGTGTAGTTCATATTAAACAGTTAATAGGCTATAAATACAAATGTTAAATGATCACAATATTACTATGTATTTGTTTACAACTGGTGTTAAAAACTGATTGTATAGTCTTAGAATCATTTCTCTTACCTTCTATAATTGGGGCAAACAGTATGAGTTCTAACTCTCTTATATAAGCTCAGAGATTCTTTTATATTTTAATTTATTTGTAGAAGCATCTACTAATTTCAGTAATAATTCTATGCTTAAAAAGACATTTAAAATTAGGTATTCATCTTTTTTGTGGCTTAAAAATTTTTTTGGGGGGGTCATTTGTTTTTGTATGCTGGTTTTGTTTTTTTTTTTTTTTTTTTTATCCCTTCCTAAAGAAAGATATCTGTATATATTTAAAAAAGCCAAGGGAGGGGGGTAAAAAAAAAAAAAAGCCACTAAATTTTTTCTAGGGCCTTTCTACTCATTTCTATATTACAATGTGGAATTAGTATGCATTTAATAAAACAGGAAAATTTCTAGTAATGCTTTCAGTCGGGCTGTTATTCCATTTTCAGAATTTAAGGAAAAAGAATAAAGAATCTTAATGTATGACCGTAAAGGTAATATCTTTGTTTTAAAAATCTGTTGGCGATGTCTAGCTCTGTCCCTATTTGCCACTCAATTTCTTTCTCTGTTCCCCTTAAGGAAAGAAATAAGAATGAATATTATTTCATGTACTCACCAGTTCTTTTGCTGGGTCAGCCTGTGTGTGCACAGGTAGGTCTTGAGGAAACTTGCAGAGTCTGTCTTTTTGATAAGGTAACTTTAATCTACAAGTCTAGCTTGTAGGTTCTCTTCTTGGACTGGGTTTACAGTTCACATTCCTCTGTTTATAATGTCGTGGGGGCTAGTTTCAGCTGAAGCTGATGTGATTGGTCACTTAGTCTGCAGGGGGGCCAATTAGCTCTGATCATGTGGAAAAGAATGCTGGTTTGTTAGGAGGTCTTTCTTTACCCAACACAAACCTTAACAATTCTGGAGAAAGCCTCCAGAACTGACTTGGAGAAGGGGTGCATTTTTTCCCTCTAATCAGGACCGGTCTTTAGTAAGTTTGCATAATCTTACTTAAGAGTTTATTTGAAAGTTCAAAGGGATAAAATTCCCTGCAAGATTTCCTTTCAGCCGTCTTTCCTTATATAGCATGTTGAAGTGTGAGATACTGCCTTTACTATTCCTTTTTTTCCCCTCCATTTCTTTGGGGAAGATTTCCTTGGATAAGGACTTCTAGGCATGAATTAATTGATTTTGTTAGTTTTCTTTTCATATTCCATCTCACTAGGATGACTACCACTAATTCTAGAGCTGGTAATATAGGTAATTTAGTTACCTGAATTTTTGGCGGGGAGGGGCAAGGAGGCAGGCTTTTTTTTTTAAAGGCTATGTGCAGAGATCTTAAATAAGAATAAACTTAATTGTTTGGTACCTTGCACTTATCTTTCAAAAACACATCTATGTGAAGGAGCTGAAGAATTTTCTTAAGGCATGCTTTAGTAATGTCTAGTGGATGGTTTCCTGAGAAGCATATGGTAATGTGCAGTAAGATGTAGCGTTCAGGGTACAGAAAATTTAACTTAACATCTAAGTAGTGTTCAGCTAGAAAACGTCTGTGATCCAGCTTATAGCAACCTTGAAATGAGCTGTGGGATGGCTTTGTGTAATGCCTTTACTGAGCAGTACTTTTCTCCACCTCCGTTAGCTGCTGATTTTAAAACTTTGATCAAATGTCACATGTAAGGGGATCTGAGAAACAAAGGCTGTGATTGTTCAAAGTAAAATCATGGAAGAAGGCCTGCTGGGAAAATTATTAATGTAGACCAATATAATGCTACTTAGAAGGTGAAATCCGCCTTTGTAGATTCCTTCCCCTCCCCCAAAATTAAAAAAAGTATTAATTCCTTCTTTGTTTTATTAATGCCAAACATCTCAATACAAGTTCAGACACAGCATTGGAAACTTTGACCTTCAGAACTAGAGAAGGTAAAAGCATAAAGTAGGGACTTGTGATGTGATGCTTACACCCTACACACACTGGTAGGGAATTATACTTTATATCAATTGACAGTTGATGGATTGGGGGAGAAAAAGCCAGAGCAAATATAGTGTGACACTGCCTTTCAGAAAGTATGGGAGTGTATTTGCCATGTGTCTTGCATCAACATTATAATTAGCAAGATGGCGAAGGATTTTACCAAACTTAGAAGCCTCTTTCCATAATACACTCTTTCAGAATATATTAAGGCAAAAATGATTTGGCAAAATGATTGTCAAGAAAGAAATGTCTGAAGTGAAGAAGGGTCTGGTTTCTCGATTTCTACAATTTGAAAGTCTTGCTATGGTCTATAGACAGTGATTCCTAGTTGCTAATTGTATGGACATTGTAGACCGGCTTTGGAGTGTCCACTCAGGAGCATAGTACTCCCATTTTAATAGCCTGAGCAGTTCAGTTCATTTGTGGTTGAAACCTCAACCAGGTTAGTTGAGATGAAACTGATATTGGTATAGATGGTATATAAACTTCACCCTAGAACACACGGGCCCTTCTGTCTAACAGAGTTACTGCTTTCAGTTGGAGATGGCTCTAAAATATTTCTTCTGTGAATGAACATAAATGCTAGGTAACTGTTCTGATTTATTTTTTATTAAAAATTATGATTGAGCAACATGCCAAGACCAGATACATTATTCTTTATTAAATTCAAATTTCTGTCCCTAAAGGTGTTTGATTTTTCTTTCTGGCTAAAGTAATCTGGTATATAGTCCATAACTGTACCAACTTGTACTTGAGAATAACAAATGCTGTAGTTGGAGTGTAGTGTCCTACCTATGTACATGAATAATCTCCTAGCTTTAAAACTTCAGCCCCGTCTCCTGTGTTCTTTCTTACATGGTATATTTTGCTTTCTTTAGAAGATGCCTAGTCCCTTTCCAGTTCTGCATTCAAGCCCATCTACTGATCATCTTCTTCCCCAGAGATTTGAGGCAGCGGCTGGGTGTATACCATCAGATGACTGAACATGAGGGTTGTAGGGTATGGGCTGTATTCAAACCACAAGAGGTATTTTTTCAAGGAGATTTTGATACGCTGCAGCCCCTTCAGTCTGTCTCTTCCAGCCAGGAACTGTTGGCGTTTTCAGGACCAATGTTAACGAGTGGAGCAGTTTGTAACCTCTTAGGAGTTAGGATGGGAGAAAAGTTACAAATTTCTGGATATAAGATTTAAACTTCTCCTTCCTAGCCATCCTTAGTTTTATTTACAATTGATTGTAGGGAAAAAAAGTAAATACCAACACCTGGATGGGATTTCCTTTCATTATTTTCTCTGGTGTTAGAAAATATTTTTAGTGTTGATCAGAGACTATATATCTGAATAGAGGAATACAAAGTTTCGTACTAGAAAAATTTGCACATAAACAAGCTTCAAAGTCTGTCCCATAATTCCACTTTTGCTTTTGGAGTTTGGGCACTTGGAAGTTCCAAGTCTCACAGCTGTAGATTTTATTGGCTGAGTGCCTCTTTGCTCCATCTGAAGTTTTCCATAAACACCGTTTTTGGCTGTGAGTCAAACATGCACACAGGTGCCCTTTTACTGCTCTTTCTCCTTAGGAAGTCTACTCAATTAGACCAGACTAAAACCAATATTACATTTTAATTTAATTTAATTTTTAGAAGAATCCTATTCATACTTAATACATTAAGTCAGAAATGACCAAGTATTTACTGCCATTGGGAAAATGTTTATGTCGTACATTTGCATTTTAGCACCTTTGACACTTTTCCAGTTACTGGTGATATAAGAACATGTATTATATGGATAGTATAGTTTGATTATAAAATGGTCATGTTTGCTATATTGAATAGAAGAAAATATATTTTAAATTTGTGTTTCTTTATCTTTTGGAGGTCATAGATACCTTTAAGACTCTTAGAAAAACCTTAGACCCTTTTCCCTGATAAAAGAAAACATGCCAATATAATATGTGCTTCTAGTTCAAGTATTCATAGCCCCCAAGTTCATTTATGGACTATAGGTTAGGAATATTTGGGTCAGGCATTAAATTTGTAAATTATTCAATTACATTTACTTTCAGTCTTGCTTACAAGTTACTCTGTTAAGAATTTAAGAAGAAGTAAACTAAAATATTTGGTTACTCAACTTTATTTGCTGGTATTATGGAAGGAGGAGGACTTTGGTTTGAAATGCTGAGAAGGGCCTTGTGGGTATCCCTCACTGGCCACTGTGGAATTCTGGAGTTTGTAGAAATGAAAGGAACTTTAGATAGCATCCTCTAAATTGCCTGGGAATGACTTTTAATATTTAGCTTTTATTTTAAATTATATCAGTAATACACAAATATATGTTTTTTTTAAAACAAATCGTATAGATCTAATTCTCTTTGACATTTTCACTCCCCACTCAAATCTATACAACTATAACTACACTGTAATCATTTAGGTGATAAAGGATTTTTTTTTTTTTTAAGATTTTATTTATTTATTTGACAAAGACAGAGACAGCGAGAGCAGGAACACAAGCAGGGGGAGTGGGAGAGGGAGAAGCAGGCTTCCCGCTGAGCAGGGAGCCCGACGTGGGACTCGATCCCAGGACTCTAGGATCATGACCTGAGCCGAAGGCAGCCGCTTAACGACTGAGCCACCCAGGCGCCCAAAGGATTTTTTTTTTTTTAAGATTTTATTTATTTATTTGACAGGGAGAGCGAGAGCAGGAACACAAGCAGAGGGAGTGGGAGAGGGAGAAGCAGGCTTCTCGCGGAGCAGGGGGCCCAGTGCGGGGCTCGATCCCAGGACCCTGGGACCATGACCTGAGCCGAAGGCAGACGCTTAACGACTGAGCCACTCAGGCGCCCCTAGGTGATAAAGGATTTATTTTGATGTTTTAGAGCAGTTCTTGCATGCGGTGTAATTTTTAGTTATATTAGTAATAATTGGAAATGTATATTTTATTAGATGGTGCTTGAAGTCATTTTTTCCCCCTCAAAATGATTTCTAGGATAAAATTTTTATAGTGAAGAAATTGGTCTTAACATTTTTTCCAGGGGTGTATATCTTGACATAATTTCATTTATGTATGTATGTATGTATGTATGTATGAGAACGCACAAGCAGGGGGAAAGGGCAGAGGGAGAGGGAGAAGCAGACTCTCCACTGAGCAGGATTCTGATGTGGGGCTCAATCCCAGGACCCCGAGATCATGACCTGAGCTGAAGGCAGACACTTAAATGACTGAGCTACCCTGGCGCCCCTTGACATAATTTCTGTTGGAAGATTAATACATTTAGTTCCATCTTCCCCTTATAGAGATGTTGGTAGTCTTTGTCTATAAGCTGTACCATGCATAGTGTGTCTGTTGCCCTTTTAGAGTTTGTTAGACTTTGATCCCAGAGCTTCGTCTTTCTCCATTAGTTTTTCTAGAATTTTTTTCCTTCTTCCAGTGGGTTAAATTTGTGAGTAAACCCAGGATTAGGAGTTTGAACACTTAGTTCTCTTTCTGATTTGGTCACTACTCAGCTATGTGACCTTGGGAAATTGCCACTACAGGTATCCCTTTCCTCATAGGAACAATAGAGATGATAATGTTTAACTTAATTTTTGTGGTTAAAATGATGATTAGATGAGATAAATGGATGCATTTGTTTACATGTGTGTGTCTGGGCTATGGACCTGGTTGGTGGATGCTATGTCTAAGTCTCCTCTTTATTTTTAATCCTTCATCTTTAATTGTGTTTGTCTGTATAGGAAGCACTCATGTTAATGTTTGCTAGAGGTTTGAGTAAAACAGGTAAAAAATGGTAAACTTAATACTGTTTTTCTGGGAAAATATTTGATAGTGCTTACTAAAGTTGAATATACCTTATTTCACTCCTGGCATATTCACTTCTAGGCATAGACCAACAGAAATACAAACATATACTAAATTTCATATCCAGGAATGCTCATAGCAGCACAATTCGTATAGCAGAAAACTAGAAACAACCTAAATCAGCAGCAGATTAATATATTGTGGTCCATCCAAACAATGAGATCCTGTATAGCTGTGCAAAAGAACATTGTGGATGAATCTCCCATAATGTTTAGTGAAAGAAGCCAGACATAAATGAATATTCCATTTGCATAAAAAAGTTAAAAAAGAAGGCAAAACTAATCTTTAGAGATGAAAGTCAGAAATAGTGCTTGCTTTGGAAAGGGTTGACTGGAGGGACATGAAGATTTTTGAGCGCTTCTGATATTTTCTTTTTTCTTTTTCTTTTTGTTAATTTTTTTATTTTTTAAGTAGTCTCCATGCCCAGTGTGGAGCCCAGTGCAGGGCTTGAACTCACGACCCTGAGATTAAGACCTGAGCTGAAATCAGGAGTTGGAAGCTTAACTAACTGAGCCACCCAGGCGCCCCAGATACTTTCTTTTTTAAAATCTTGGTTATGTGGATATTTTTGCATTATGGATACTTTTTGAATTGTACATTTGTGATTTATATACTTTTTGGCAAGAATGTTATACTTCAGGAATAAATTTTCATAAAGGGAGGGGGGAGGAGTTGAATGAAGTCCACTTAAAAGTTCTTGAATTCGTTTCACCCTTCTCTTATGAAAATGACGGAGAGGGGGCACCTGGGTGGCTCATTCGGGTGGGCGTCTGCCTACAGTTCTGGCTGTGGTCTCAGGGTCCTGGGATCGAGCCCCACGTCAGGCTCTCTGCTCAGCTGGGAGTCTGCTTCTCCCTCTCACTCTCCCTCTGTGCACTCTCTTTCTTTCTCTCTCTCTCAAATAAATAAGATCTTAAAAAAAAAAAAAAAGAAAGAAAATGACAGTGATCCCTTGAGGTGGAACTCCATGTACATTGCACTTATATGTGGGATGTTTTGCATGTTAGAATTATATTATTCTGGCTTTTCCTGGTTTACTGGAGAAGTTATCACCTTAATCTTTCTATTGCAGTTATTAATTATATAATATTTGACATATCAAAAAGTATATTGCAGTTGAGGAAACAAGCACTCAGTAACAAAATTTGAACTCCTTTGTGACAGAATTTTTGAACTAAAAATGGGCTGGTGTTCATGTAAATTTAGGCAGCTTTACCTCAACACACACACACTTATTATTTTTTTTATGTTATGTTAATCACCATACATTACATCATTAGTTTTTGCTGTAGTGTCCCATGATTCATTGTTTGCCTATAACACCCAGTGCTCCATGCAGAACGTGCCCTCTTTAATACCCATCACTGGGCTAACCCATCCTTCCACCCCCTCCCCTCTAGAACCCTCAGTTTGTTTTTCAGAGTCCATCGTCTCTCATGGTTCATCTCCCCCTCCAATTACACACTTTTAAATTGGGAATTGGGTCTTTTTTTTTTTTTTAAAGTCATGGTGTATAGATCCGAATTGGGGCCAAAATTTAAAATTAGGTGTAGTGGCTCCAAGATTTTTATTCTTTGTTTAGTACTGTACTCTTCTTTATCTTCAAAATACCGGTCTCAGATCGTTTTTGGAACAAGGTATGGCATAGTCATTCAAACATTATGAGGTATGGGTTGAAAATTCCAAGATAGTTTTAAATAAGTAGAAAAGTCAGATTTTATTTCTTCCTATATTTTCCCTATTTTTGCCCTGTTCTTTCTTTTCTTTTCTTTTTTTTTTTTTTAAGACTTTATTTTTAAGTAATCTCTACATTCAGTGCATTCAGTGTGGTGCTTGAACCTACAGTCCCGAGATCAAGAGTCACATGCTCTTCTGACTGAGCCAGCCAGGTGCCCCTGCCCTATCCTGTTTTTTATATTTTTCTTATTAGGTACTAACATGAAAAATATATGTAGGACTGATAGGTCCAAAGGCAAAGAAGCTGTTAGTTTAGAAAAAAATATAAACAATTTACACAAAGGAACATAAAGTCACTAAACAACACGAAAAATCTTTGATATGAAAAATTCGTATTTGAGCCACATTAGTGTAGCACTTTACAACTATTAAAGTAGTAAAAATTTTAAAAAGATAGCAGCACTTAGTGTCAATAATGTGAAATGGTATGTTGATTTGACCCTTTTTTTTTGAGGGAAAAAGGCAGTGGACGAAGTCTGTCTTTTGACCTAGTAATTGCAGTCTTTTGAAGTTTTTTTCAGAAGACATTGTTCAGAAAAGCAGGTATTCTTGTCTCATTATCTGTAGTTCACAAAAATTGGTTATAAAGTGAATGTCCAGTGGGGAATAATCTAGTAGATGATACTGTAGCAGCAAGGTATACTGGTATTAATCACAGAGAAGTATTTGCTCTACAAAATAGTAGGCATACTAATTGCAACTCTAAAAAAATAAAGTTAAGTAAAAGCTAACTACAGATAGAGTTCTGTTTCTAAGATTGAGGGATTACTAGTATTTTTATTTTTAATAATTTTAATTTTTTGCAGTGTATCATCTGTTAGAAAAAATTATAGTGACCAGTTTTTGATGAATTAAGCATTTTGCCATTTGTGCTCTTCTGCTTGCTTTGCTATGTTCATTAGTTTTTCAAAGGCTTAGTGTAAAAGTAGGTGAAAGAAAGTGAATGTTTCGTCTAGTTCATCCATCATGAGATTACTACTGTATTCCCAAATCATTGCATGGTACCTGGCACATACTGCTTGTGATTGATTGGTGGATTAAAAGCCATTTCCCATCACTTATCTATATATGTTTCTATTTATCTGTCTATGTATTAGGGATTTTTTTTTTTTTAAGATTTATTTATTTTAGAGAGAGAGAGAACATGGTGTGGGGAGGGGCAGAGGGAGAGAGGGGGAGAGAGAGAGAGGGAGAGAGAGAATTTCAAACAGACTCCCTGCGGAGCATGAATCCTGATGCGGGGCTCGATCTCATGACTCTGAGATCATGACCTGAGCCAAAATCAAGAGTTGGATGCTTGGATGCTTAACCAACTGAGCCACCCAGGTGCCTCTGTATTAGGGATTTCCTTAAGTTTGCTTCTTTTTTGTGAGTATAGCTACATTTTTCATCAAGTCATATAGTAGATGTGGTACTTTGTAAAATGGGTTGCCCTTCTTACTCTGAGCAAGAGAACCTGGAAGGCTTCTGAACCCAAGGGCAGACATGGAATATATCTGTATTTGAATTCATAAAACTTGGCACTTAATGTGCAATAAATATTTGTTGAATGAGTCAGAAGATTAACATTTGAATCCTGTCTATGCCATTTAAATACTATGATTTTGGAGAACATTCTCTTCTGTTATCCTTTTGAGCCTCGGTATTCTCAGTTTATTAAAATAGGAAAAATAACTTCAAATATATATATATTTTTAAATTATTTATTTATTTATTTGAGAGAGAGAATGAAAGAGCAGGGGGAGGGACAGAGGGAGAGGAAGAAACAGGCTCTTCTTGAGTAGGGAGCCCCACATGGGGCTTACTCCCAGGATTCTGGATCATGACCCGGGCTGAAGGTAGACACTTAGCCAACTGAGCCACCCAGCGCCTCCAAATGTTTTCTTTTTGAAGATTTTATTTGTTTATTTGACAGGGAGAGAGAGCACAAGCAAGGGGGGAGCAAGTGAAGAAGAAGCAGGCTCCCCGCTGAGCAGGGGAGCAGGGAGCCTGATGGCAGGGCTTGATCCCAGGACCCTAGGATCATGACCTGAGCCGAAGGCATACACTTAACTGAGTCATCCAGGCGCCCCAAGATAACTTCAAATATTGAGGATTTTTATGAAGAATAAACCGGATGAATGAGTGTTTTGTTTTTTTTTTTAGATGAGTGTTTTTATTATCTATGGCTGTGTAACAAAATACCTCAAAACTTAGGTATCCTGATGTAGGTATCCTGACAGCAAACATTATCTCAGTTTCTGTGGGTCAGAAGGAGTAGCCTAGTTGGTTGGCTCTGACCTGGGTCTCTCATGAGGCTGCAAGGCTGCAGTTAAGGTGTCAGCCAGGGCTGTAGTCATCTGAAGGCTTGACTGGGGTTGGATCCGCTTTCATGCTTACTGATGTGACTGTTGGCAAGCCCCAGTTCTGTGCCATGTGAGCTTCTCCACAGGGCTGCTTCACGACATGGCAGTTGGATTGCCACGGAGAGAGCATCCCAGATGGAAGTCACAGTCGTTTTTAACTTAATTGGCACTGACATCTTACCACTTCTGCTGTATTCTGTTTGTTGGGGGCTAGCCAGTAAGTGCAGTCCACACTTTAGGCAAGGGGATTACACAATAGCCAGGAGGCAGGGTTTGTTGGGGGCTATCTTAGAGGCTGCCTGCTGTATTAAGAAAACAGGTAGTAGTTTGCCCAGCAAATTTCCAGATATTTTATCCTTCAAAAGAATAACATGTGGTAACAACCTAGTAAGTGTTTGGGCAAACAGGGTATTGAATCTTAATACATATGAAATGGAATATAAGAGCATGACCAGAAATTAGAATTCCCTCATTTTCAGATGCAACTGTACAACTTTCTTTCACTTTCATGGTGGTTTAGTACAAAGAATTGAGGTTGTTACTGAAGTATAGGTAACTATAGGTTATAAATGGAAGATATCAGTGTATGTTCTGGATTTTCAACTAATTTAATGTGAGGTTTTATATAATCTCTTACAAATTGTGTATGTTAGCACACGTGGGATAGTGAGTAAAAAAATAATTTGTTTGCACAGTTTGGAATTATCTTAATCTTTTGAAAGTACCAATTTAGTTATTTGGTATACCAGGCTCTCTTTCATTGTTAATGGAACTCTTGACTGGCATTAGGTTACACATAGCTTAGTTTTGCATTCTGTTCAGAAGCAATTTGTTGTATGCCTATAATGTAATAGATGTTAGAGTAAATGAAAATGAAAAATTATAGTTCACCTTGTCTACTTTTGAGTTTACAGTGATTTTTAGGATAAAAGATAGGTTGAATTTTATAGATATCCTATTTGGGCAGAAAATCACCAGTAGAAGTTAATTAAATAAAGAAAGACACGGGGCGCCTGGGTGGCTCAGTCGTTAGGTGTCTGCCTTAAGCTCAGATCATGATCCTGGCGTCCTGGGATCGAGCCCCACATTGGGCTCCCTGCTCCGTGGGAAGCCTGCTTCTCCCTCTCCCACTCCCCCTGCTTGTGTTCTCTCTCTCTCTCTGTCAAATAAATAAAATCTTTAAATAAATAAATAAAGACACATCATATAATTGAAAATTCTTGTATGACTTTAAAAACAGTAGTATGTGCTGGTAAGGTAGGTTGGTTCACTTTTCATTGCATCCCCTTTTTATAATGCACATATTATTTGTTTAAGAAAGAATTGCCCAGTCTGTGAATGTTGCACTTTAAGAAATATGTCCAATACTAGATGCATATGTCTGCAGCAGTTCTGTTATTCACACTTCCTGAGCATTGGAGTAGGCACATCTGCACAAAAGCGTGATCTGAACCTTCCAGTCTGCTTTCAGAATCCTTATTGGCTGAGGCACATGTTTCCTTATTTTCATTACAGGGAGACCAAATTTTGAGGAAGGTGGACCAACATCGGTGGGAAGAAAGCATGAATTTATACGATCAGAAAGTGAAAACTGGCGTATTTTTAGAGAAGAACAAAATGGAGAGGATGAAGATGGAGGTTGGCGACTAGCTGGACCGAGACGGGACGGAGAGAGGTGGCGGCCCCACAGCCCTGGTAAGGCTCCTGCTGAGTGAGCGCAGGGACCAAAATAAGGGAGTATTTGGTCGAAATTGTTACTGATTAAGCAGAAAAGATGAACAGGTTAAAACAAGAGAGAGGACTCAATTATTTATGTTATCACACTCAGTCTTATCACTACAAAAAAAATTTCAGCATGAAGATTCCCTCTATCTCTTCAGTTATGAAAATCATTTTTATTTTTCTGGAGCAGATAGTGTGGTTTAATGGGAAGCACCTGTCTTTAACTGCAAAAAACGTGAGAGGGTCTCCGTCAGGTTTTGTCTAACACTAAATCTTTGTATTTTTTTCAGCATGCTTTAAAACTCATAAATGTATAATTATATGCTCACTAAGGAATATGTGCTCTCCCTAAAATGGGTGCTTTTCCTGTATAATAAAAGATTTATTCTTTCAATTTTTTTTTTTTTTGTCCTGAAAAAGTGATTTATGCTTATTTGAAGGATAAACTCTAAACCCAGGTCAAAAACATAATCATAAGTTCATTCTTTTGTCCTAACTTTAGAAAAAGGAGAGAGAATAGTAGTGATTAGTGCTTTTGTAAGTTCTTCTGTTTGACTCTTAAGAATGCTTCAAACTGTTCTTCCCTGACATTAGATATGCTGGTAATTGAAGACACTGGTGCTTTGTGTCAAAGTTCATCCCCTACCAAAGTGCTGATTCCATGCCTCATGATAATCAGATGCCACTGTAGTTTGAATCGTGGGGTCATGCAGAACCAAAGTGCACGGAGAGTGTATAATATTTGCCTTATGAATTTCATGTGCATAACATTATTTTCGTTATCAACCATATGCCAAAGAAGCTAACTTTTAGTAGAAGAAATCATAATTAAACTGTTTTCATTTACATTTTAAAATCAAGTTATTAGCAAAATCACTAGTCTCAGCCTGAATAAACATTATAAAAACATTCAGAGTGCTTTAGGTAGTTATGGATAGGTAGAAACATAGTGAAGTTAATCTTTGTATAGAATTTTGATGCTTTTACCCCAACTCCTCATGGTTGCCTCTTGGGTGAGTTTTCTGTCATGAATGGGCATTGTTTACATCACACCTATCTAGGCAATTCTCATGAGTCTGTGTGCTGGGCAACCAGATGTTATAGTTCTCTTCAAGGCATCACGGCATTTTGTGCTGAGCTTGCCCGTAAGCAAAAGGGTTGTAGACTATGTTCCCAACAAGCATTCAGTGAAAGAATGGACAGGGTCTGGGCTGAGCGAGAAGAGAAATTCCAGCGGATCAAAAACAAACAAGGTGGATGTTTTAGAAGACCAACAGTGTTTGTGAGCCCAAATGTCTGATGTCGATTCTATTAAAGAGAGTTAGTTAAACAAAGTAAAATTTTAGTGTATTTTCTACCACTGACCCTCCTCACCCCAACAACTTAGATTTTGGACATATGTTGTCTTTTTCTTAAATCTTTCTCTCTGATATTCGATTTCCATGTCTGATTTATTTGTTATTAACTTAACAATTTCCCCCAATTTTTTATTGATATATTTTTAAAAGACAGTTTGGGGTATATAATATATGGGGCTGAAAAAACAGTGGAAATAAGAATTTTTTAAAAGAATACCATCTATTTTTTCAACCCAGCATCTTAAAAGTTAAGTCTGATTAACTTAAGTTGTTGTAAATTACTCTTAACATTTCTTAGATTATAATTATAGTCTTTTTTTTTTTTTTAAAGATTTTATTTATTTATTTGAGAGAGAGAGAATGAGAGAGAGCGAGTACATGAGAGGGGGGAGGGTCAGAGGGAGAAGCAGACTCCCTGCTGAGCAGGGAGCCCGATGCGGGACTCGATCCAGGGACTCCAGGATCATGACCTGAGCCGAAGGCAGTCGCTTAACCAACTGAGCCACCCAGGCGCCCTATAATTATAGTCTTTTATGATTTGATTAATAAACGTTTAAATATAATGATTTTGACTAATTTTTTATATTATAAAAATTGTAGCAGACTTTATTCTGATATTGTAAGACGTTAAAAAGCAGTGGTTAGTCTTCATAAGCTAGGGATGTGTCTTCTACATTTGGTTTAAGTGGGGCTCAAAACTGAATATGTATGGGAGATGGGACGATTAAGGACAGCAAAGCATCCACTCTGGGAGCTGAACTTAAGAAACTCAGTAAGAGGAAAACATGAGCCAGATGCCTAGAAGGATAGATTCCTATCATGGTGCATACTTAACAGACGGTTTAGAAATGATAGTAATAGAGAGAGTACTCTGGAATTCAACATTTGATCATGAGTACTTCTTTTGAGTAATGATTCTAGGTTTGTATTTAAGCAATCTGGATATAAAGTTCTTTAGTTTTCATAGAAGTGTAATAGTTTTTGTAAGTAAAAGATGGGGGAGGATGGGAATAGTGTTTTCTTACCTTTTTTGTGAGTGATTTATAAGTAGCTACCTCTGTTGGGCATTTTAATGTTTTGCCTTCTCATTTGCAGTTTGAGTTTTAGATTGCTGGTTTTAGCAAATTGGGCCTCAGTAGTAAGAACATTGAATTTTTTGGCTCATTTCTTTTGTGTATCTCCCACAGAGAAAGCAGTGAAAGAAAATTTTAATAGGTTAAAACCTGCCTCTCTTTTTCAGACTCTCTTAGACTCAGGTTTGTCAGATATTAACAAGAGTTCCCCTTTCTGGGCGCCTGGGTGGCTCAGTCGTTAAGCGTCTGCCTTTGGCTCAGGTCATGATCCCAGGGTCCTGGGATCGAGTCCCACATCGGGCTCCCTGCTCGGCGGGAGGCCTGCTCCTCCCTCTCCCACTCCTCCTGCTTGTGTTCCTGCTCTCGCTACCTCTCTCTCTGTCAAATAAATAAATAAAATCTTTAAAAAAAAAAAAAAAAAGAGTTCCCCTTTCTTAGGGCGCCTGGGTGGCTCAGTCGTTAAGCGTCTGCCTTCGGCTCAGGTCGCGGTCCCAGGGTCCTGGGATCGAGCCCCGCATCAGGCTCCCTGCTCGGCGGGAAGCCTGCTTCTCCCTCTCCCACTCCCCCTGCTTGTGTGCCCTCTCTCGCTGTGCCTCTCTCTCTGTAAAAATAAATAAAATCTTTAGAAAAAAAAAAAAAGAGTTCCCCTTTCTTAAAAAACAAAATACCTTAACTGGCATCTTTTATTCTTAGGCAGTCTTTTTTCTGTTGGAAAGTAGATGTAATAAACAGTATGCTGGGATGGATTTAGGAATGTCCCTGGGGGTATTATACAGAAATAAAAACTCCCTAGGGAGAATTAAGAGATGAGAGTAAAGGGAAAGTAAGCATTCTATTGTGGAAAAAGCAGTAGAGGATGCAGAATTAGATTCTAGTTCTGCTTTGCTACAATGCAAGTTACTTCTGTCAGAGTTTTTGTTTCTTAAACTATAAAATTAGAATAGTGGGGCTATATAATATCTCTGACATCTGTCAGTGCTATAATTCCATGCCTTTTTGTTGGGAATCAGAATTACAAATGGGATCTTGGCACTAGCAAATAGGCATGATGAGTTTGATGTTAGGATTTGCCACAGGGAGTTGGTCTTATACATCAAGAATGATATTTTCATGAGAAGAAAGAAATGTGTTAAGGCCTGCCAGAGGGAAGGCATGGACTTCAGTGTGGAAAGATAGCTAGTGTTATAAGCCTGGGCTAAGAGTATGCCATGTGAATGACTCATCGACAGTCAGATACCTAAAGCTTATTCAAAGTGTATACTTTGAATCAAGTGTCCTTTAAAAGTGATTTGTTTAAAATTTATCTTTCAAAGCTTTAGAGTATGTTGTGTGGCTCAGTACTTACTGAAGATAACCACTATTGTCACTTAGTGATGTCATACGTATGCTGAGCTCTGAATTTCATTTAATTTGCCTAATTTTCTCTTTAGTAGGTTGATCATTTGAATTCACAGCCAGTCATAGTTTTCTTCTTTATTTCGTATTCGTGATTTTTTTTCTCAAATACTGTCATAAAAATTTCCTAAGGTTTGTATCCTCCTCCTCATCCCAGATGGCCCTCGTTCTGCAGGCTGGCGGGAACACATGGAGCGACGGCGAAGGTTTGAGTTTGATTTTCGAGATCGGGATGATGAACGGGGTTACCGACGGGTGCGCTCTGGCAGTGGAAGCATAGACGATGACCGGGATAGCTTGCCTGAGTGGTGCTTAGAGGATGCTGAAGAAGAGATGGGCACATTTGACTCCTCTGGAGCATTCCTCTCTCTAAAGGTGAGAAATTTGTTTTAAATGTTACGACAGGCACTGACCTGCCAGCAGAGCCAAAGGTATTGTTGACCTTTGGCTTCATTTTCTTGATACAGAAAGTACAGAAAGAGCCGATTCCAGAAGAGCAGGAGATGGACTTCCGGCCTGCAGAGGAAGGTGGGGAGTGCTCTGACTCCGAGAGCAGCCATAATGAAGAAGCCAAAGAACCCGATAAGACAAATAGGAAAGAGGGGGAGAAGACGGATAGAGTAGGAGTTGGTAAGGCTCATTTTTGTCTTTTACCTTCTTCTTCAAACCAAAAGTTTCCTAAGTTGTTAATTTAAGAATACTTCCCATTACAGAAGCTAGTGAGGAAACATCCCATACTTCCTCATCGTCTGCTAGACCAGGTACTCCTTCAGACCACCAGCCTCAGGAAGCACCACAGTTTGAGAGGAAAGAGGAACCCCAAACTGAGCAGACGGAAAAAGCTGAGGAAGAGAGTCAGACGGAAACTAGCCTACCAACCAAAGTGCCCAGCAGAGGGGATGGTATGTATTTATGAGAGTAGACAAGCTAAAACAGGATTCTGGGGGCACCTGGGTCGCTCAGTCGTTTAAGCGTCTGTCTTTGGCTCAGGCCATGATCCCAGGGTCCTTGGATCGAGCCCCGCATCGGGCTCCTGCTCAGTGCGAAGCCTGCTTCTCCCTCTCCCACTCCCACTGCTGTGTTCCCTCTCTCGCTGTGTCTCTCTCTGTCAAATAAATAAATTTTAAAATCTTAAAAAAAATAAAACCGGATTCTCCTCAGACAGGCCAGTGATCACTGATAAGATGGGCTTCTGTTTATGCCTTGTAGAACCTCTCCTATTGGTAAATTATTGGATTAGATTATTTTACCAGTAAACCCCATCATATGCTGTTTCCCACGTATTTGTTCTTCCCAGAATTCACCAAAACAGAGTTAGAAGAAGCAAGGGTACAACTCAGGAATCTTACTTCCTAGGGTGTTATGACATAGCCACCTTGGTATCAGTTGAGCAGACAGGGTTTAGGATCCTCTGCAGTAATTTGATTCCCACATCAGACAGGTATCTTCCTTTCATATAGTGGTTAATGTGTGTCCAGAAGGCATACCAAATTGCTGTTGTTCCAAAAGAGGCCAAAAAGAACATGGATGGATCTGTGGAAGTCCTACCATCCATGCTAGAGAATAAGCTTAAAGTATATCCCCTTCTCCAATGTTACTGTTTTGATTTTAATTTGCTCATACAGCTTAGTAGGCAGTTTTAATGTTTACTTCCATGTTTCTTCTTGTGCATAGTTAAAAATGACATTGTAATGCTTGATGTTGAAGGGTTAATTGGTTGAGTCACCATAGGAAATCACACCTTTAACGTGGCATGTGAGCCCTTGCATGACCTGGCATCTGCCTGCTTCTGTACGGTTTCAGTGCCATCTCTGTCTCCTTTGTACTCTGTTCCCCAGCCTCACAGCCTCTTAGGTACTGAAATGTGCCTTGTTTTTTTGTCTCCTTGCCTTAGCACATGCTGTTCTCTGTGCCTGAAATTCTCTGTGCCTGAAACTCCATCCCACCCCAAGTTCCCAAGCTAGGTTAGCGATCTTCTCTTGTTTCTTAAACAACCAGCACTATTCCTGACATAGCAATACAATATTATAAAGATCTGCTTGTATTATCTTTTTTGCCTAATAGACTAATATTTTGAGGGCTTAAACCAGGGATATCTTTTCAGAGTTTTATGTCTAGAACAAAGCTTAGTGAGTGAATTCAAATATTTGAATGTCTGTCAGGCACTGTGGGACTTGTCCATTTTGAGACCTGTTTGATATGTAGTAGTCATTTTTCAGTTATAATGTGCCCCCAAATTACTTGTGGTTCATTCTCTTGAATGTAGATGCCTGGGACCTTATTCTAGGAGATTTTAGGATGGAGTCCAGAATGTGTATTCATAGATATGCATTAAAGATTAAAGCTCCAGATTGATGAGAATAGAAGGGAGATAAAGCATATGTATATTTGTCATCTAGGGAAAAATTCCTATTTTTAGAGGGTTGGTAAAGAGTAGCCAGAGAAAATCTTCAGAGGCAAGAGTGGCCTAGAGTGAAGGGACAGTAAGGAAGGGAGGTTTCAGTTTAGGATCGGGCTGCTGAGGTCAGATGAAGAGGACTAGGAAAAGCCATTGGATTTGGGGACTTTAAGGCACTGTTCTCTTTGGGAGGGTAGAAGTGGAAGTCCTAATGTAGCAGGTGTGGGGGGTGGTGGTATATTGACTGTTCTTTTAAGAAGTTTGGCAAAGAAAGGAAAGAGTTCCGGAGAGGAACAGGAATTTGGAGAAGCTGTCTGTAATTGAACAAACAAGGTTTCAAAGGGGAAACTGCATTTGTATCTAATTACTCCCATCCCCTTTCCCTTCTTTAGCCCGCATACTGAGAGGCTAGAAATAAGGACCAACACAGAACCTCTTTTGCAGTCTATGTTCTTATTGAGAAGAACTTCCTGCACTGTCCAGGTTGACTCCCAAATGCTCTTCATTATCCTTAAGACTGTACTGTATTGAATTACATTAATTATCACCTGAAATAGGATTTATTCAAGATAATTGCAGATATGTGTAATCAAAGTTTTGATGATGAGTTACGGTATTTTTGAGAAGATTTGCAGTGCTTTGTTAATGGTCTGCTATATGGAGACATGTTATAAAGAAGGGATTAGACGGATTGTTTGCTTTCAAGAGGGAGATGTGTAACTGTTGGGCAGATGCTCTAGTGACACAGGCAGGCACTGTAGAAGGACCTTGTAGATACCTTTTAATCCTTAGATTGTGTCCTTCTGTAGAGGTACTTCTGTCACTGTAGGGAGAAATACTACACTTCTCCCTAAGAAGTATCTGCGGTGTTCCTGACACATTCACAGTTCTGTTGAGCCCATTCAGTGAACGGCCCAACTTGATGATACATTCTTCATAGGAGTCTGTATAGTTTAAAGGGTTTTCATCTTTCTGTGTTTTCTTCCTTTAGAAATGGTTTCTGATGTCCAGCAGCCCCTGTCACAGATTCCTTCCGATACAGCCTCTCCTCTTCTCATACTTCCACCACCTGTTCCCAATCCTAGTCCTGCCCTCCGGCCAGTTGAAACGCCGGTCGTAGGTGCTCCTGGGATGGGCAGCGTTTCCACAGAGCCAGATGATGAAGAGGGTCTCAAACATTTGGAGCAGGTAAAAATCATGTAACCCTTTTTTTCTCAAACGGTCATAAAATTTGGAAGCATTAAATGAATATTCAGAAATGGAACTTCTGTTCACTAGATTTTATGTACTGGAAAAGTTGTTTATAAATCTAGTATTTTTTTGTATGAGTAATTGTCTTTCAAATCATTTCATGCTTATAAGTTTCTGCTATGTAGTAGTCATTGTGTCAGGTTATTTTTTCTCTTCTGAGGTTGCCCTTAGCTGTTTGCTTTTCTTTTTTCTTTTTGGAAATTAAAGGAATGCCAAAAATGGCAAATACAAGCAGCTGTGGATGGGCATAGTGTCTTCTGCATTTTTTGCCTAAAGTATAACTGGGAAAATAGTTAAACTCAGGATTTTAACATTTTATTTATGTCTCTAGATTTTCCTAAGATTAGATATACCTTTGTTATATGTAAAGTAAATGATAGCGTGCTTTCTATAGAAGAATTTTTCTTTCGGGATGGGGTGGTTTTTGGTGGCAGGAAATGCTTGAAGAGAGAAAGAAAGGAGGGCAGTGTCTCAGTAAAACTTGTAAAAGATTTTATTTGTAATTGTATTGAGTCTTTGTTGTATTAACACCCATGTTTTTACAGGTTTAGTTTATATGCTTCAGGATTGACCATTGGCTTATTAGTTTAAAAAGTAATCTTATTAGTGTGTTGATTAGAAGCCTGGGCTTTCATCCATACCAGTTCGTGTTTCAGTCTCAGTTTGGTTTGCTTAATAATTTTGAAACTTTAAGTAAGATTTGACCTCCCGAGGCCTTAGTTTCCCCCTCCATAAAATGGGGACAGTACATATTACATGACCTTGTTGGAAGAAGTAAATGGTTGCCTGCCGTGTTTCTTGCACAGTAATACCTTTCACAGGTCAAGTCATTCAAGAAAGGTAGGCATTTTTATTATGTGTTCAAGTATTAATTTGGGATCATTTGTTTCCTCAATCCCCTTTTTTTTTCCCCCCTATTAGCAAGCTGAGAAGATGGTGGCTTATCTCCAAGACAGTGCACTAGATGATGAGAGACTGGCATCTAAACTGCAAGAGCACAGAGCTAAGGGAGTCTCAATTCCATTGATGCACGAAGCAATGCAGAAGTGGTATTACAAAGATCCTCAGGGAGAAATTCAAGGTAGCTTGTTCCATTCTACTTGAAGCCATTACCTCTAGATTCTGTAAGATGGTCATTATTTAATGTTAATTTGCATAGTAGTTGAAAACAGTCCATTTTTACAGGTTTTCATATATATGTCTGTGTGTGTGTGTGTGTGTGTGTGTGTGTGTGTGTGTGTGTATGTATATATATATATATATATATATGGCATTTCTATAGGTTCCTCCCATGGTACTGTACAATTTCAGTGGGGGGAGGGCAGTCCACTGAAAATCATTTGAATACAAGGTGGAATGTGATTACTAATATAATAGGGATGTAAACAAAATGCTCAAGACCCCCTCAGTTCTGGCTACCCAGCTGGTTAACTAGGCAGGTGAATTCTTTATCTTCTTTGTACTTCAGTTTCCCTCCCATAATGATGGCAGCAGTCTTGGAAGACCTTACTTGAATGTTTTGCTGAAGTAGAGTTGATATCATAAATGATAAAGACCTGTTAAAAATGTGGGAGAAAGGATCGTACATATTATACGTTAATCCTTTAAAAGATTTGTATGGTATACAAGTTAGATTAGAATGGGGAGAGAATGCTATAAAAGACATTTGTTGATTCTTCATTTCTGTGAAATCTTCGTTTATAACCTGAAATTGGTTGACTATGTTAGTGTCAGTTTCATGATACTGTTTTACCAAGTATACCCTGTGACCTCTTTCCAGCATACTAACTCCTTTTCCACACTCAGTCCCCTTACCCTTTCCCTTTATTCTCCTTCATAGCATCTGTTACTGCCTGGCTCTGGATATATTTGTTCATGGTCTGTTTACATCTCTGTAGAATGTAAGGTGCATGGAATCAGGACTGTGCGTGTGTGAGTTTCTTTGTTTTGTTTTTGGTAAAACAAGCAAAAGCATTTATTCGATGTTTTAGAGATTGCAACTGGAGAGACAAAGTGTGCTTCCAAGTTGAGGACTCTGTTTTAATTAAAACACATGGGTGTGTGTTTTAATTAAATTTACTTTAAGATAATTGTAGCTTCACATGCAGTTGTAAGAAATAATAGAGATTTTATGTATTCCTTACCAGTTTCCCGCACTGGTAATCTCATGCAAAACTGTAGTACAGTATCCAGCCTGGATATTGACTTTGATATAGTCAGGATTCAAAACATTTCCATCTCATGTTGCCCTTGGATAGCCACATCCATTTCCTTCCCATCCATATCTACTCCTTAACACTTGGCAACCACTAATCTATTCCCCATTTCTATAGTTTGTCGTTTCAAGAATGTTACATAAATGGAATCCATTTCCATCAAATGGAAAAATGTTTTTTTTTTTACTCAGCATAATTCTCAGGAGATTGATACAGGTTGTTACATATATCAGTAGGTATTTTTTTTTTTTTTTAAGATTTTATTTATTTGACAGACACACAGCAAGAGAGGGACTACAAGCAGGGGGAGTGGGAGAGGGAGAAGCAGGCCTCCCGCCGAGCAGGGAGCCCGATGCGGGGCTCGATCCCAGGACCCTGGGATCATGACCTGAACGCTTAAGACTGAGCCACCCAGGCGCCCCTGTGTTTTTTTTTGTTTTTTTGTTTTTTAACTGAGAAGTACATCATTGATATGGGTATATCATAGTTTATTTTATTTTATTTTAAGATTTTATTTATTTATTTGACAGAGAAAGACAGTGAGAGAGGGAACACAAGCAGGGGGAGTGGGAGAGGGAGACCTGAGCTGAAAGCAGACACGTAATGACTGAGCCACGCAGGCACCCTCTTCATGTTTTTTAACCTATATTCTGATTAGATTGTTTACTTTTTTTACCTTTGAGTTTTGAGATTTCTATATATAGATACTAGTCCTTTATTAGATATGTAGTTTGCAAATATTTTCTCCCAGTCTGTATCTTTTTATCCTCTTTAACAGAGTCTTTCACAGATCAAAAGTTTTAAATACTGATGAAGTCCAGTTGATCAGTTTTTCCCTTTTATGGATTGTGTTTCTGGTATTAGGTCTGAGACAGAAGAATTCTTTTTCTAGCTTCAGATCCCCAAATTTTCTTTCCAAAATAATTTAGTTTTTTGTTTTACATTTAAATCTGTGATTTTTTTTTGAAAGATTAATTAATTTATTATTTATTATTTAGTTTAGAGAGAGAGAGAGTCTCAAGCAGACTCCACAATGAGCGGGGAGCCCGATGGGGGCCTTGATCCCATGACCCCAAGATCATGACCTGAGCCAAAACCAAGACTGCTCAACTGACTGTGCCACCCAGGAACCCCAACTCTATGATCTATTTTGAATTAATTTTTGTGTAATGAATGGGACTTAGAGTTTTTTTGCTGATAGATGTCCAGTTGCTCTGGAACCTTTTGTTGAAAAGCCATCTTTCCTCTTTTGAATTCCTTTTGTACCTTTGTCGAAATTCAGTTGGGTATATTTATGTTGGTCTGTTTCTGTGTTCTTTATATTCTGTTCCACTGATCTGTGTGTCTTTCCACCAATATCATAGTCTTGATTACTGTAGCTATATAATGTCTTGAAATTGGGTAGACTGGTTCCTCCCGTTTTTTTTTTTCCTCCTAGTTTATTTTTATAAAAACAGTTTTTAGCTTTTCTAGTTCCTTTGCCTTTCCATATAAATTTTAGAATAGTCTTGTCTATATTTACCATATAATTGTATTCAAAAATCTATATTTAAATATCTTGCTGAGATTTTAATAGGAACTATGTTAAACCTCTATATCATTTTCAAGAGAATTGACATCTTTCGCATGTTGAGTCTTCCAATCTATGAACTTATGTAGTTTTCAGCATAGATTCTACACATGCTTTTATTAGATTTGCATCTACTTGAGGGGCTCCTGGGTGGCTCAGTCATTAAACGTCTGCCTTCAGCTCAGGTCATGATCCCAGGGTCCTGGGATCGAGCCCCACATCGGGCTCCCTGCTCCACAGGAAGCCTGCTTCTCCCTCTCCCACTCCCCCTGCTTGTGTTCCCTCTCTCTCTGTCTCTCTCTCTGTCAAATAAATAAGTTAAAAAAAAAAAAAAAGATTTGCATCTACTTGATTTTTTTTTTTTGAGTAATTGTAAATTTTATTTCAATGTCTTTATGTTCATTGTTACTATATAGAATTGAATTTTGGATGTTTGTCTTTAGTCTCTGACCTTGCTGAGCTCATTTATTAGTTTTAGGAGTGTGTTGTTGTCGTTACATTCCATAGGATTTTCTTTGTAGACATTACTGTCATCTATAAGTAGGGACAGTTTTATTTTTTCATTTCCAATCTATGCCTTTTATTTCCTTTTGTTGCCTTATATATTCCAACACTGTGTTGAATATGATGGGTGGGAGCAGACATACTTGCCTTGTTTTTCCTCTGTTCCTATCTTAAGGGGAACACATTCAGTCTTAAATAATTAAGTGTAATACTAGCTGCTGGCTTTTTATAGATGCTCTTTATGAAGTTGAGGAAGTACCTTATTTTTTGAGAGTTTGGGTATTGGTTTTTTCAAATGCTTTTTCTGCATCTGTTGATAGGATCCTGTGATTTTTCTTCTTTAGCAACTTTGGTGGATTAAATTGATTGCATTTTGAATATTGAACCAGCTTTGCATCCTTGGAGTAAACCCCATTTGGTCATGCTGTATAACTCTTTTTATATATTGCTGGATCCTATTTGGTAATGTTAAGGATTTTTGTGTCTGTGTTCATGAGGGATGTTGTTTTGTAGTTTTTTTGGTATCCTCATTGTCTGATTTTAGTATCAGAGTGATAATTAGCTTCATAAAATGAACTGGGAATTAGTCCCTCTCCTATTTTTCTGGAAGACTGTTTAGAATTGGTGTTAATTCTTCTTTAAATGTTTTGTAGAATTCCCTAGTGAAAACTTCTGGGGACTTCTTTTTTGGGATTTTTTTAAAGTAGGCTCTATGCCCAACATGGGCCAGGCTTGAACTCATGACCTTGAGATCAACAGTCACATGTTCTGCCCACTGAGTCAGACAGATGCCCCGTTTTTTTGGAATTTTAAAATTACAAATTCAATATCCCTAATAGTTACAGGGGCTATTTAAATTCCTGATTTAATATGGGTTGATTTGGTAGTTTGTGTTTTTTGATGAATTCATCCATTTCATCTAAGATGTCAAATCTATGTGTTATTTGGAGTATTCCCTTATTCTTTTTGATGTTTGCGGGTTCTGTAGTAATAGCCCCTGTTTTATTCCAGATGTTGGTCACTTGTTCATTTCTCTTTTGTCATTGTCAGTCTTGCTACAGATTTGTTAATTTTATTGATCTCTTCAAAGAACCAGCTTTGTTTCATTGATTTTTTTCACTATTTTTTTGTTTTCAGTTTCATTGAGTTCTGCTCTTATTTCTTTCCTTCTTAGGGTTTATTTTGCTTTTCTTTTTCTAGGGGAGGTGGGTGCTTACAGTATTGATTTGAAAGACTTTCTTTTCTAATGTAAGCATTTCGTACCATAAATTTCTCTTTCAGCACTTCTTTAACTGTGGTGCCACAAATTTTGATACATATATTTTCATTTTTATTCAGTTTAGTGTACTTTTTTTTTTTTTTAAGATTTTATTTATTTGTCAGAGAGAGAGAGGAGGAGAGAGAGCACGCGCACAAGCAGGGGGAGCGGCAGGCAGAGAGAGAAGCAGGCTCCCCACTGAGCAAGGAGCCTGATGCGGTGCTTGATCCCAGAATCCTGGGATCATGACTTGACCTGAGGGCAGCCCCTTAACCGACTGAGCCACCCAGGTGCCCCCCCCCCCTTTTTTTAAAGAGAGAGAGGTGAGGGGGTTGCAGAGGGAGAGGTAAAGAGAATCTTAAGCAGGCTCCAAGCACAGCATGTGATCTTGACGCGGGGATTGATCTCACAACCCTGAGATCATGACCTGAGCCAAAATCAAGAGTTGGACACTTAACTAATTGAGCCACCCAGGCACCCCCCAGTTCAGTGTATTTTTTTTTTAATTCTCATGAGACCTCCACTTTTGAAAAATATATATTTAAGTAATCTCTACACCCAAGTGGGGCTCGAACTCACGATCCTGAGATCAAGAGTTTTATGCTCGGGGCGCCTGGGTGGCTCAGTCATTAAGCATCTGCCTTTGGCTCAGGTCATGATCCCAGGGTCCTGGGATCGAGCCCTGCATCGGGCTCCCTGCTCAGTGGGAAGCCTGCTTCTCCCTCTCCCACTCCCCCTGCTGTGTTCCCTCTCTCGCTAGTGTCTCTCTCTGTCAAATAAATAAATAAATTCTTAAAAAAAAAAAAAGAGTTGTATGCTCTTCTGCCTGAGCTAGCCAGGCCCCCAAGAGACTTCCACTTTTACTCGTGGATAATTTGGAAGTGTGTTTAGTTTCCAAGTGTTTGGTTTCCTGTTACCTTTCTGTTAACGATTTCTGGCTTGATTTTATTGTGGTTGAAAAACACACGATATATAATTTCAGTTCTTAAAAATGTATTGAGATTTATTTATGGCCCAGAATATAGTTCTTTTTGCTGTATGTTCTTTGGGTACTTGAAAAGAATGTGTATTTTGCTGTCCTTGGACCGTTCTATAAATATCAATTGGACCGTGTTGATTGATGGTTTTGTTGAGCTCTATAATCTTGTTGGTTTTCTGTCTAGTTCTGTCAGTTGTCATGAGAATGGTGTTGAAGTCTTCAGCTGTAATTGGGGATTTCTCTGTCTTTTCAGTTTTATTTGATTTTGCTTCACATATTTTTACAGCTTTGGTGCATACACTTTTACGATTGCTGTGTCTTCTTGTGGATTGGCCCTTTATTGATATATAATATCCCTTTCTGTCTCTGGTAATTTTCTTTGCTCTGAAGTCTGCTTTATCAAATACTAATATAGCCACTCTAGTCTTTTTGTTTGTTTAACGCTTGCATGATACATCTTTTTCTATCCTTTTATTTTCAGCCTGCCTATATTATATTTGAAATGACTTTCTTGTAGATAGCATATAATTGTTGTACATATTGAGTCATGTTTTTTGTTACTGGCTGCTTTTGCTCCAAATCTGGGATACATGAGGTAAAATGAAAAGTCAGGGAATTCACCACTATGTGTTTTCTTAGGCCCCAAGGTTCTAGCCAGTCTGCCTTCTCCCTACTCTTCAGAGTCTTCTTTTGTATATAATGTGTAGGGTTTTTTGTTGAATTTAGCAGGAGGAGCAGGGACAAGTACATCTATTCCATCTTCCCAGAATTGGACATTCTAGGGATTTGTTTTATTTAGTATTGTATTCCCACTGCCTAGACCCATATAATTGGTGTTCAGTAAATAGTTGCTGTATGAATGAATTAATGGTTATGGATCAGAGTGCATTTGTTAATTTTCTGTATAAAATATTTGATTTTTAATTGTAAAAACGTCTAGAGAATGTCATTGCGCCCCTGCCTCCAGCCAGATTTAGTCATACCTGGGTAAATCAATTGTAAATTATCTTAATTTAATAGATTATTATTTATACTTTGCTAACCTTTAATAATCTGGCAGAAAATGAAAATTAGAGGAAAGCATATTTAGCCTTACATGTTTATATTCTTTATGCCTTAGTAATATAAAGTAACAAACATACTCTTCTCAGTTTTATTATACTTTTCTGATAAATGAATTTGTAGAGATTGAGATGTAGACATTTATGCTCCTTAAAATAATTAAAGCCCCACAGAGAATTTGGGATGTATAGACAGAAGTCTTATTTCAAAATAATTTCTGTTGTATTTTATTAGTTAGAAGCCTATTTTTACTACCTTTGGAGATGGATTAAATTAAAATATCGTACAAAATATTTGACAGGTGTCACCTGAACAAGGTGTACCTCTGGATAAGGATCAGATTCAGGAAATATTTTTTTCCTTTTCAGTCTGAAAGAATTTTTATTGCCCTTCTGTTTAATTGGTGCTATTATAGGTCCCTTCAATAATCAGGAGATGGCGGAATGGTTTCAGGCGGGCTATTTTACTATGTCTTTATTGGTGAAGAGAGCATGTGATGAAAGCTTCCAACCTCTTGGTGATATCATGAAAATGTGGGGAAGGGTCCCCTTCTCTCCCGGTCCAGCTCCCCCTCCTCATATGGTAAGTACCTTACAGCTCACCCAGAACACATACTAGATGCAGAAACCCTTGCTTCTCTTTGTAAACACAACCCAGATGTTGCATCTAATGAGGAAGAAACTGTACTTTTTTAAAGTAATTGAAATGGCAATGGGCAGTCTGGATTGTAGACTGCATACCTAGCTATAACGATCTTTTCAAAACTCAAATACCTGTGTTCAACCCCAGTCCCCCCACCTCCCCATCCCCCCCACCCCCAAATTCTAAAGAAACAAAATCCTTCAGTAGCTTCCCAGCAGGTATAGAATAAAAAACAACATCTTATCCTGTTTTGCCTATCAGGTCCTACATATTCTGGCTCCTTATTTTTCTAAGCTCACTTCGAGCTTTTAACTTTATCTACTGTGCTTCAATTAAGTTGACTTTTTTGAGTTCCTTTTTGCCTCTAATTAGAATGCACATTCTCCTCTCCTCGCCTTCCCTTACCTCTTTTTGCCTCTTGCTTTCTGACTCATAAAGTTCCTAAATTTTAGGTTTACCTTAAAGCAAATAAATGTTACTAATAAAAAATTCTAGTGCTTTGGAGTATTTTGAATTGAATACGTTTTTCTTTTTTTTAATATAAGTTACTGGTATTTTAACTAAAAATTGGATCATAATGTAACCTCCCTTGTACACTGACACTGGAATACCTTTGAAGGGGAAATCTTACTCCTCTGCAGCTGCCCCTGGGCCTCTCCCTATAGAGTTCCCTTTGGAGGGCTTTGGATGGGTGCCTTACTTTTCCTTCTCCAGGTTGGAGTGTTGGGTGGTTGCTATAGTCAGAAGTGGCCATAGCCAGACACCTTTCGTGTGAACACTGGGTCACTGCAGCAGCAATCACCATTGATTTATTCATCAGCTACATAGTTAAGGCCTGTGCTAGGCCTTGTGGTAGGTTCTTATGCTATCAAGGTAAATAGGACACAAACTCTCTTATGGTCATAGGGGTTCATAGGTAAGAACAGTGGCCATCAAACTTGTTTGGCCACAGCCTGTAGTAAAATAAGTGAGTTTTACATCACTACTCTGTACATTCATAACTGTATGTGTATATTTGTGAAACAAGTTTCACAAAGCATTTTGTGCCATGCACATATTTTCTTCCCTCCCTTCCTCCCTTTCCATATAAATGTTGATCTTGACCCAGTAATTGCTGTCACAATCCACCGATGGGTTGAGACCTCGTATAATTTGGAGAACAGTGATGATTCCTAGGTGAGGGGAATTATTTCTGACATTTCTGTTATAAATCCAAAGAAAAATGAATTGTGTATTCTTGTATAAACATTTAACTTCTGTACCAAGTTTGAGCTCTGTTTCCCTTTTCTGAAATTGGGATGGGTTATCGTGCATGTTTCAGAGCTGAAAGTTCATCCCTTGGAGCTTGTCATGTTTGCCCTAGCCTATTTCCTGACTTCTAGTTATAGGGGCTGAGCCTCAGTTATGGGAAGAACCATGGCAAGCTCTGCTTCTGTCAGCTGTTATTGCTGTTGCCCTGAATAGCACTGATAAGAAGAGAGTTCACCTTGATGATGAATATACCTTGAAATGTAGTTTTTGTTTTTTTTTTAAGATTTTATTTATTTATTTGAGAGAGAGACAGCACAAGTGGGGTGAGGGTCAGAGAGAGAAGCAGACTCCTTGCTGAGCAGGGAGCACAAAGTGGGACTTGATCCCAGGACTCCAGGGTCACGACCTGAGCCGAAGGCTTAAGGACTGAACCACGCAGGCACCCGAAATGTAGAAATTTTAGATTAACCAAGTGTAGCTTCCATCCTCCAGTATTTAATGGGAAAGAAAAATGTCCATGAATTTCAAATGATCTCCACCCCAAGAAATTGTATATGCAGTGTTTTATTCCAAAGCATAGTCTGTGTACGATAAAGATATAAACCATTCACTAATGATTTGCCTTAATCTGTGTCACCCTTATGCTTTTATTATTTCTATTATTTTCCACTTCACATTTCATTCTTTTTCCAATTTTAATTTTTCAGAATTTAAATTCCATCTATGTTATTTGAAACACAAACTAAATTTTTTTTTTCTAACTTCATACACACACACACACACACACACATACATACATATACATACTTTTAAGATTTTTTTTTTTTTTTAAAGATTTTATTTATTTATTTGAGAGAGGATGAGAGGAGAGAGAGAGCACATGAGAGGGGGGAGGGTCAGAGGGAGAAGCAGACTCCCTGCTGAGCAGGGAGCCCGATGCGGGACTCGATCCCGGGACTCCAGGATCATGACCTGAGCCGAAGGCAGTCGCTTAACCAACTGAGCCACCCAGGCGCCCTACTTTTAAGATTTTTTTTATTTGACAGAGAGCGAGCGAGAGCACAAGTAGGCAGAGTGGCAGGCAGAGGCAGAGGGAGAGGGAGAAGCAGGTTCCCTGCTGAGCAGAGAGCCTAATGTGGTGCTCGATCCCAGGACCCTGGGATCATGACCTGAGCCGAAGGCAGACACTTAACTGACTGAGCCACCCAGGCACCCCTCTAACTCATGATATATTAATAGCAATAGAAACACCTAATTTGGAAAGTTATAATTTTCAAAGCTCTTTCATATTTTGTTAATGTAAAACTTCTCAGCATCTTTAACAAGACATACTTCTATGCTGCTCTCTGTATTCATTATGGGCCCTTGTCAAATTCCTACCGTAACATTAACATTAACAGATAATTTTACTCCTTTCTGAAAGCTTTGTGCCCTTTCTCTTAATTTCTGCATGATCTCCAGATCACTTTTTTTTTAAATAAAGATTTTATTTATTTATTTATTTGACAGAGAGTGAGAGATAGCAAGAGCAGGAACACAAGCAGGGGGAGTGGGAGAGGGAGAAGCAGGCTTCCCGCGGAGCAGGGAGCCTGATGCGGGGCTCCATCCCAGGACCCTGGGATCATGACCTGAGCCGAAGGCAGACGCTTAAAGACCGAGCCACCCACTTTTAACATTGAGAAATAATACATTTTTTATAATGACTGTGGAGTACAGTACAACATTTAACTTCAAGGGTAGGAGGAGAGAACAGTCCCTGAAACAAGGATCCCTTTCCCACCCTAGGGAATCTCTTATAATGCAGACACCACCTTTTTCCACTAGATGGCATTGTTTAGCTTTTTAAGAGTTTTTATAATAGTTGAGTGTTTTGGAGCATAAAGGGGAGGTGGGAAGTGAAGGTCTGAGATTCAGTTTGCTTTCAGATAATATGTAGTAAATGGCTTTTATGCTCTTTGCAATTTGTTCAGTGGTATTTCTTCCCCTACCCCTTCACTCCTAGGGGGAGTTGGACCAGGAACGACTGACCAGGCAGCAGGAGCTCACGGCCTTGTACCAGATGCAGCACCTTCAGTACCAGCAGTTCTTAATACAGTAAGAGCAGTAACGCAGTAGGGTGCACTGCAGTATTCAAAGTGTCTTTATTTAAAAAACATTTTTTTGAAAAGTTTATTTGAGAGAGAGTGCACAAGAGTGGGGGGAGGGGCAGAGGGAGAGGGACACACAGAATCACCCCTGACTGCAGAGTCCGATGCGGGGCTTAATCCCAGGACTCCCAAGATCATGACCTGAGCTGAAACTAAGAGTCTGATGCTCGACTGACTAAGCCTCCCAGGAGCCCCTAGGTGCCTTTAGATAAAATCTCCCAAGTTTCACCTTTTACAGCAGAGAACTAAAAGTTTATAGGATACTTCAGTCACCTAGCTAGTGGCATGTTACCACTATATATTTGGAGTTTGGTCTTACCTTCTTAAATACCGGAAATTTGCAGAAAATGACACATAACTAGAATTTCGCTCTTCAGCTCCTAAAGCAAGAAACAAAAACATTTTAAGAATTAAATGCCTCCTAAATGGCTCAACTTTGAATGCCACAGTGAAAAAACATAGATGAGAGGGCAGGAAAGAAGTAAAAATTTATACTGTTAGCATTGGTGTGGAATGATGGCAGAATCACTTAGATTATGTGTCCCTTTGGTAGAAGAAGTAAGATTTGCTGTCATCTGGTGCGAAGATTGGCAAACCGGCTTGATCTCTGTTGTCATGAGCAGGGTTTTATAGGAACACAGCCACACGCGTTTGTTGGTGTGTTGTCTACGGCTGCTTTTGCACGGCAGTGGCAGAATTGAATAATTGCATGTGGCCTGCAAAGCTGAAAATATTTACTGTCTGGCTCTTTACAGAAGAAAATTTTTCTACCTCTCATCCAGTTGGGGAAAGAAAAATCTTCCCCCCCCCCCCCCAAGATTTTATTTATTTATTTGACAGAGAGACAGCGAGAGAGGGAACACAAGCAGGGGGAGTGGGAGAGGGAGAAGCAGGCTTCCCGCGGAGCAGGGAGCCCGATGCGGGGCTTGATCTCAGGACCCTGGGACCATGACCTGAGTCGAAGGCAGACGCTTAATGACCGAGCCACCCAGAGCCCCCGTGAAAAAAAGTCTTAACCTAAAATTTTCCAAGCTGAAACATAAATTTTGAGAATTTTTATACAAGTGATTTTATTTTTGCGAAAGGTGCTTCATGTGAAAGAAGCTATTCAGATCTGTTTTTCACTTGCTTTCTGATATTTTCGGGGAGTTTGACAGTTTTTGACATTTTGTATTTTTTTTTGCTGTCCTCTTTGAGCATGTTATCTAGAAGTTCAGTTCTTTTTAGAATGAAGTAGAGAATTTTCTGTGTAACTATCCTTATCATGAAGAATTGTTAAGATTTATTTGATAGCTATTTCTAATGGTGTTTTTGGGGGTGGTGGACTGACCTTTGTCTTTCAGTATCTCAGTAAAGTGTACTAAATGTGCATAGACAGGTTACACTTTATTTTACTTTTTGAAGACAACAGTACGCACAGGTTTTGGCTCAGCAACAGAAAGCAGCCCTGTCTTCGCAGCAGCAGCAACAGTTGGCTCTTCTTCTCCAGCAGTTCCAGGCTCTGAAAATGAGGTTGGTGGTCATTCCATGATGTGTCGTGTGTGTGTGTGTGTGTGTGTGTGTGTGTATGTGTATTAAAGAAAGAGAAGAAAGAAAATTTTAGTATAATGTGTGAACTCTGGTATCAAAATACCCACACAGGACACATATGTGTGTATTGTATGTAAAACCAGAATGTAGCTTTTAAAAATAATAAGCTGGCAATAAAACATTTTTGATCTTTTTACTCATAGAGGATAAATTTCAAATAAGAACCTCAGAATAATGACAGTATTGGAAAAGCAATGTATTCTTACAGAACTGCAATAAAGAAATTATAGTCTAGAAGTTTAATCTCCTTTTCACCCATGAGATCTCAAGAAAGATACTCACACTACCACACAGAGTAAAAATTTTTCAGAACCCAAAAGCCATTAAGCTAAGTCTGAGGAAAAGGAAATTATGCTAAAAGTCTTAAATTTCTGTAGTTTCAGATTATCATTCAGGGCAGTACTTGCTGTACTTCCTTCGGAGGTATCCGTGACCGTCTTAAAAACCTTACTGTCCAATTTAACCAAAACCTTCCACATTTCTCTTTTCAGTCCTAACCCAGTGGGTGAGGTGGGCACGTGAGGCAGTAAGGTGCCAGTTTACAGATGGATAACCTGATACACCGAGAGGCTAAAGGACTCAGTTGACATAATACACAAAGAACTTCAGAGACAGAACTAAAATGAAGACCTTTTGACTTATGGTCTGTGGGTTTTTCATTATAACATGCTGCCTCTTTTACTCTATTGACATATTCTGAGTTTTTTTAAGACCATAGGTATATGAATTATCTAGAAATCAACATTTGTTAATACCTTGATTCCAGAAGTATGATGACTGGGCCTCTGTCTTTGTTCCTCTTCTAAACATTTTGGTAGTGTTACAGTTTAGTTAAAACAATGAAGGAGTTTTCTGGACAAATAGCCTGGAAATCCTACCAATCCTGTAGAAATTCCTCTTTATCTGTTTTTGCAAGTGACAAGAACAAGTTGATTTTTTTATTTCCCTTTTGCAGAATATCTGATCAGAACATCATTCCTTCAGTAACTCGGTCTGTGTCGGTGCCAGATACTGGTTCTCTCTGGGAGCTTCAGCCAGCGGCCTCGCAGCCTGCAGGTACAACCTGGAGCTTGGTCCTCAGTGTGGCTCTGAAGATGTAGACTCTTGGTGTATAGTTCAGTTTTTTAAAAATGTGTCAGTTTTTGTACCGTTCTATGTTGAATATTAACAAATAGTTAATAGACCCCAGCAAAGGATTGAAAATATTATTGAAAATACACTGTTAAGGATTTGCTGGAAGTGTTTAGTAGATAAATTTCATGAATTTGAATCAGCCTCTCTTTTTATGTTGCTCTAACCAGTGTGGAAAAGTCCTCTGAATTGTTTTTGGACTTCTGCCAGCCAGAGTGGAAAAAGGAAAAAAAGCTTAAGTAAAAACACCTATTCTTTTGAGTGAAGTGTTAATATATAGCTTAACACTATAGGTACCCAGAAGTTTTGGGATGAAAAAAGCCTGCTTTAAAGTGAACACCCTACCTCATTCTCTGATCGTTTTGCATCTAATTAGAAAATTTGGGTCTGGGATTTTAAAAAAGTCTTGATATTGGTGGAACACTTCTGGATTTTAGGGTTTGATACCTGCAGAGGTGGGTAGTTTGAACCATGGATAGTCCTCACAAGAGGTTATAGTTGGTGTGGACAATTCTCAGGAACTATAGGCACTGATGGATTTTTCTTAGAGCCCGTAAGCTTGTCAGGTGGTAGTCTCTTGCTAACACTGATCCTGGGGATTATAGCAGGAGAAAGACTGATTATCATCCCTCATCAACTTTCCCTGCTCTGTGTACCTTATTTTTTCTTGGTAGCCGTTTATAGTTCGGATGTTAACATATTCTCCAATTTTGGGGGAACTATTTATAAGTACCTTATTAAACAGTTTCTTTCTTTGGGTATGATACAATCAAGGCCCTTTACAAATAGTCCATTCGTTTTATACAACCAATAATTTATAGTATAGAAATAGTGTAGGGAATAGAGAATGTTGGAAAGTGGTATCAGCAGACCTTGTGCTGGCAGTAGGAAAGCAGACTCAGAAGCCTTTATCTATTTGTTTACTCCTGCATCTGACTCTGTGTTGCCTTGCAGGTCAGTAGGACCTGTTGTCATTTGTGAGACCTGCCCAGCCTTTCCAGAGGCCTCCCCAGCTCCAGCTGTACCTCTTTCTTTCTCTTTGAAGTGAAATTCACATAACATAACATTAACCATTTTTAGATGAGCAATTCAGTGGCATTTAATACATTCACAGCATCATGCAACTACTTAGTGCTCTCTAGTTTCACAGTTATACACCTCTCTTGACCCCACTCTCTATTGGGCGTGCAATAAGAGGTTGTATGGCTTCTGGAAATATTGTGGGCTTTGGGATCTAATACACGGGGGTTTAAATCCTGGCATGGCTGCGTGCTTGGTGTGTGTCCTTGGGAATGTTATGAAACTACCCATGACCTATAGCTTACTCATCTGTAAAGATGGATATGAACAAATACCTCATACGGTTTGTTTGTTTTGAGAGAGAGAGGGAGAGTGGGGGGTTGGGGAGGGGCAGCGGGAGAGGGAGAGAGGGAATCCTAAGCAGGTTCCATGCCCAGTGTGGAAGCCGACACAGGGCTCGAGTCGGATGCTCAAACGACTGAGCCACCCAGGTGCCTCTCTTACAGGGTTTTTTTGAGGATGAAATTAGTTTCCCAGCAAATGCCTGGTAATTTCTTTCCTTCTAGATGTGTTGAAGGATATTGATTTAAACCAGAGCCCACTGGCAGTTTAGTCTACCTAAAAGCAGCACAGATATGTATGATGGAGCTTATTCAGGGACAGGGAAACAGCTTTTTCATTAATGCTTGTGGATATGTGATCATGTATGTAAGCTCTGATAACCTTCACTTTTCTCCTTACTGTCTTATAGTTTGGGAAGGTGGTAGTGTATGGGATCTTCCCCTTGACACCACAACTCCGGGACCTGCCCTTGAACAGCTTCAGCAGATGGAGAAGGCCAAAGCTGCAAAGGTCTGAAACTCCTTCTTCCATAGCAGTGCATGCTTTCCATCTGTAGGACATAGGCATTTGTTTACCGATGTCTCTCTCTGGCTAACTCTGCTTTTTCCTATTAGTTTACTGTTACTTAGCTGGTATATAAGCACATTCATATTCTATCCTTACTGTTCCCGCTTTTCCCAAAAAAGACCTCAAACAATGAAAATTAACAAGTTTAAATTAAATCACTTAAAATTGATTGGTTGACATATTAATGATTATGATCAGATGTATACTTTAATTACATTATTCATGGTATAAACACTTGTTATAAATTCTAAGACCTAGGAAAATATACACTGCATTGCTTATCAAACCCTTGATCTGTGGCTTGAGTTCCCACATTGAATCTTTTTTTTTTGAAGATTTTATTTATTTATTTGACAGAGACACAGCGAGAGAGGGAACACAAGCAGGGGGAGTGGGAGTGGGAGAAAGTGAAAGCCTTCTCATGGAGCAGGGAGCCCGATGCGGGGCTCGATCCCAGTACCCTGGGATCATGACCTGAGCAGAAGACAGACCCTTCACTGAGCCACCCAGGCGCCCCTCCCCCCCCACATTGAATCTTTATAGTGGTGTTAGTTTACATTTCTTACTGTCCCCAGACATGTGGTTGAAAAGCTCAACATTAACATTAGATCCCATGTTCCATTCACATCTTCTGGAGGAGCAGGGAATCTTGAATTTTGGTTTTTAGTACTTTCCAGCTGGGGATGTCTTATCAACACTTAGTGTCATTGTAATGATTCTGGATTCTCATGCCTCTGGGAGAATCTTGTTCCTATTTTATACTTAATGTATTCTTATCATCTGAGGTAGTGACAGTCTCCTTAGAGTGCGCTTCTAGAAAGGGTTCATGGTCTGTCTCCATAAATGAGCAAGAGGCCATAATTCAGCTAATTCTTGAGAGTGTTCTAGTACTGTAGTACGTTGTGCTGGGAACACATAGATGATGAGGTAGGGTTAGGAACTTGCAATCTTTTGTGTCTGGTGTGTGTGTGTGTGTGTGTGTGTGTGTGTGTGTGTGTGTGTGTGTGGAAGTGGGTGGGGGGCAATGACACACAGGCACGTAACAGAGTTACAGGTTAGTCAAGAAAGCACATGGGCTAGCTATTCTCACCCAGTTGGAGAGGTGGGTGTCAGGAATTGGGTGACACTGTTGATGGACAGTAATACCTGCACTGATTTTCACTTGAAGAACAGTAGGATTTAACCCAGTTGAAGGAAACAGTTCCTGTAAAGGCTCGGAAATGCATGAGAACATACTGGCTCAGGTAACAGCTAAATAATTTGGTCTGGCCTGGAGCCATTGTGTGTCTGAGGGATAAATGAAGAGCGAGGAGGCTAAGATGAGGCAAGCCAGTCATGAGGGCCCTTACACATGTCCTGTTAGAGGGTTAGAATTTATTTCAGGGTGAAGGATGGTGTTATATGTAAGCCAGGAATGATTTTTTTGGTGGAACTTAAGATGTTGTGCTGGGGAATGTGAGCAAAACGGATGCTGGGAAACCAAGTAAGGGACTTTTAGAAATGTGGGTGAGAAAGTGAAAGCCTAAACTGTACGTGTGGCAGTGAGAAAGGAGACGAGGTGCTGGATTGGACTAGGAACTAGGAACTATAAATGATAGAATTTGTTAAGTGGTTGGTCTTCAAATTTTAAAGAATTCTATGATTTTTCACACTAGCAGCTTTACAACATTGCTATTGAAACCTTGTAGACACACTGTTAGATCTTGAATCAGAAAATCCTTTGTAGGGATGAGCAAAGAAGTGCCACCCCAAGAGAATTCTGATGTTACTCTCCTGGTGGTCTCCTTCTCCCATGTCTAGGAGATGGGATGTGGTAGTGTGGAGTGAGGAGGTAGGTAAATGTCGGGGGAGAGTCCATTCAGTTTAGAAGAGCATGACACTGTTCTGCCTACTGCGACATACCAGAGCTGAGTTCTTACAGATCTGGTTTCATCACTCACTTGCAGTACAAGCAACTGTGAATGGTGTAGTGTCTGCATCTTCCAGCTTCTCCTGATGATACAGGTCGGTGATGTTGGAGTGTTTCTCTGCTTGGCTACAGGTTTCTTTTTCTTTTTTCTTTTCTTTTTTTTTTTAAAGATTTTATTTATTTATTTGACAGAGACACAGCGAGAGAGAGAGGGAACACAAGCAGAGCGGGAATGGGAGAGGGAGAAGCAGGCTTCCCACTAAGCAGGGAGAAGCAGGCTTCCCACTGAGCAGGGAGCCCGATGCGGGGTTTGATCCCAGGACTCTGGGATCATGAGCTGAGCCGAAGGCAGACGCTTAACAACTGAGCCATCCAGGTGCCCCTGGCTTCAGGTTTCTAAGAGTATTTTCTTGTAATCACAGCTAGAACAGGAGAGAAGAGAGGCAGAAATGAGGGCAAAACGGGAAGAGGAGGAACGAAAGAGGCAAGAAGAACTGCGAAGACAACAGGAGGAAATTCTTCGGAGGCAGCAGGAGGAAGAAAGGAAGAGGCGGGAGGAAGAAGAGCTTGCCCGAAGGAAACAGGTATATCTCGGAGAACACGGACCCCAGAATTAGCCCTGAACTGCATTCATGGTTCTTGGGAGATGGTCCCTCTGAGGTTGAGATCCGGGAGTTAACAGCAGGATTGGGATTAGAGCCTTAGGAAATTCACTTCCTTTAGAAGAAATATCTGTGACCCAGTAAGCAGCCCCTGGGGGGGTAGCTTCAGTCCTGGTAAATAACCGGAGTTGATTTCTTTGAATATTCTCAGTTAGATTTCGGAAGTAACTGAGTCTTTGCTTTATAACCAGTGATGATGAACAGTTTTTGTGGACTTTGGCTATTTATATTTCTTTTTTGGGAATTCTCTTTTCATGTGCAGGACCCATTTTTCTGTTGGGATTTTTACAAATTCCAGTTGAAACAATCTACTCTGTAATGGACCCAAAGTCCACTTTATCTCACATTTCATACCCATTGTTGGCCCCAAGAGGTACGCTGTGGAAAACAAAAGGGTCCCTGCTGAGATTAGATTTGAACTACTAATATTTCTTAGGGTTACACTCTACACTAGCACGTAAGGGCTCTAAGAAGTATCGCAGTAAAGAAATCAGTCTAATTCTGTGTTGCTCAGTATTTCCTAAATTTTGACAGACACCTCCCCTTTTTTAAGATTTTACTTATTTATTTGAGAGAGAGAGAGAGAGAGAGATCACGAGCAGTGGGGAGGGGCAGAGGCAGAGGGAGAGGGAGAAGCAGACTCCCACTGAGCAGGGAGCCTGATGCGGGGCTCCATCCCAGGACCCTGAGATCATGATCTGAGCCAAAGGCAGATGCTTAACTGACTGAACCACCCCGGCGACAGAGACCCTTTTCTTTGTACTTGACATGGGGGACTTCGTTCTTCAGAACACGTTCTAGAATACACAACTTTGCTCAGTACTTCTGACTAGAGAGCTTATTTCTACCACACCAGGCATTTTTGGTTGCTATGTTGATTTGACCTATGTTCTGGTTTCTCAGTTGATTTGAGGGGGTGGGTAAATAAGGGTTAATGGTACCAAAGAGAAGCCAAAGCCTCAGGCCTTCTGTAGCCCTTTCTGGGGTTAATTAGTAAATGCAATAGCTAATGTAGAAACTAGGATAGACTCTCAGTGTAGTGCTATTTAACTGCTGCTATTTTATTTTATTTATTTTTATTTGTTTATTTTTTAGAGAATAGAGCGTGTGTGGGCTTTAGTGGGTGGGTGGCGAGGATAGGGGCAGAGGGAGAGGGAGAATCTTATTTATTATTATTTACTATTATTATTTTTTTTTTAGAGAGAGAGGGAGAGGGGAAGGGAAGAGGGCGCGAGAGAAGATCTCAAGTGGACTCCACACCCAGTGTGGAGCCCGACACGGGGCTTGATCCCTCAACCCTGAGATCATGACCTGGGCCAAAATCAAGAGTCAGACACTTAACCGACTGAACGCCCAGGTGCCCCACTACTTTAAATACAAATTATTTTAATTGTTGATATGTTTACTTCCCAACTTTTTTTACTTTTTACTCTAGATCCTGGTTATATTCTTTCTATATTTACTGTTGACAGAGCCTTAGCAACACATAGTCTGTTTCTTTTCAGATTATTATGGGATATATAAATCCAGATCCAGAGTTCGTTTCTTTCTGTGTCTCTCTCTCTCTCACACACACACCCCCCTTTTTTTTTTTTTTTTAAATTTAGGAAGAAGCTCTGCGACGCCAAAGGGAGCAAGAAATTGCATTAAGGCGACAGCGAGAAGAGGAAGAAAGACAACAGCAAGAAGAAGCTCTTCGGAGACTGGAAGAGAGGAGAAGAGAAGAGGAGGAAAGGCGGAAGCAAGAAGAGTTGTTACGCAAGCAGGTGACAGATGGTTTGCTCTTCTCATTTCTTCTTTGAAGCTAGGAATTTGTGATTGGAAAGTGTTTGGATATGAGGATAGCCTATTTACTGAAAATTATTAGAAGAGACCTAACTGATTCTTACTTCTTTTGTAATGACTGTCCCATGGGTAATTACAAAAGCTGGACAAAATATCAAAGAACCAAAAACCCCCCAGAAGAGAAATCTAAAGAAGGCCTGCCCTTTAAAAAAACAAATGAGAGATCTGCAAGTTGACCACTTTTGCCTGAGGGTACTCTCACTTTTCTAAAGTGCACTATTCAGTGCTGCTTCATATTTTCACAGGCTGTGTAACAGTGGACACTACCCAGTTCTAGTCCAACCAGGTCATTCTGCCACTACAGGCAGCCAGAACCCCTAAAGCATTTCCTTTTAATGTTTAAGAACTTAGATTTTTTTTTTATTAGTAGACTTTATTTTTAGAGCAGTATTAGATTTTCAGAAAAATCTGGATGATAATATGGTTTTCTCTATTATTATCTTACATTAATATGGCACATTTGTCACATTAAACCATTATTGATGTATTATTATTAACTAAAATCCATAGTTTTTTATTCACATTTCGTCAATTTTTCCCTCATGTCTTTTTTTCTGTTTCCAGATCCCAAATCCAAAATATTCTATTTAGTTGTCTCCTTAGCTTCTTTGCTTGACAGTCTCTCAGGCTTTCCTTGTTTTGAGGGTCTTTGGCAGTTTTAAGGTATAATGGTTCGTATGTTATAGGGTAACTCTCTCTTGGAACTCATCTGATGTTTTTCTTACAATTAAACTGGACTTACGGGGTTTGGAAAGTAAATCACACAGAGGCGAAGTGCCATTCTCCTCACACTGTATCAAGGACACATACTCTCACCAGGACTCGTGACTGCTGGTGTGGACCCTGGTCACTTGGCAGCAGCAGCGCCTGTCAGGTTTTCCACCGTGAACATCACTCTTCTCCCTACAGACTGTGCTCTTTGGAAGGAAATCACTGTGGGCAGTCCATACTCATACATGTAGATTGACACAAGCTGGACATTACCTGATTTTGTCTAAGTTCTTGATTGAAACTCTTTGAGCAACCTAAATACTATTAGAGGTAGATAGACCTCAAGGGTAGATTGTATGTCAGTTCATCGTTTGGCTTATTCATTTGACAGTTAACATATTTAGTTAAGGTACTATATGCCAGTTGTTGTGCTTGTTTCCTGGTGGAGTATGAAAGTTTTAAAGAAATTGTTTCTGTCCTTAAGAAGCTCACTGGCTATGTTGGTGATGATTGTACAAGAAATAAATGCCACAGTTAGGATGCTTTCAGGTGCAAAATGAAAATATTCACCTAAAAATAGTTTAAACAACAGATCCCATATCAAGGATATAAGGCAGTAACTCAGTGCTATCATTAAGGATCCAGGTCCTTTGCAAAATTCTGCTCTAGTGTTTCTTGGTGGGTTTACTTTGACTTCAGATTTTTCACCTCATGATTAGGAGTTTTGGGTACCATGCCCTTGTACAGCTTGCAAGGGAATGATCCTTCTCTTATGCTTTTGTTTCAGAAGAATACCTTCTCTAGAAGCCTCCCAGCAGACATCCCTTTGGCCTAAATCATTATCACATGGGTGCCCCTAGTTACATTGGAAGCTTTTTAAAAAGTGAAATCTGGCATTTTAGACATCTGAGGTGACAGAGCCTCTGTCCCCAAGGAAGAAGCCTGAAAGGAATGGTTTTTGGATAGGAAATAGTTGTTGCCACGGGTGGACTAGGAGCAAACAGAGTACGAGGTATAATTGGACAAAATGAAATGGCAGAGGGGAAGTTTACCTCCTAAGGGCTAGGGAAGTCCCCGTAGAGTGGTTGATACCTGCCCTGAGTTCTGGAGAATGAAGGGGAATGGGCTATCTGAATAAAACACAGCATTGTAGGTACAGTAAGCAGACTCTGTGAAGGAGGGTGAGGAGAGTTCCAGAGGGCACATTGGAATGGTTTTGTAGAAGGAAAGCAGAAGGACAATGAGCCAAGGTACAGGACTGAGTAGTAGAGGGATGGACAATGGGTCGAGGAGAGATGTTCCAAAGGACCCGTGGGTCACAAGGGGTGTGAATCAGGGATGGAATTTAAGTGTTCTTGTAAGGTTGCTCTGGTTCCAGAACTGGTTGACGTTTTCCTGGTAATCTGTCCTTGCAAGGTCTTGGTAGCTTTTCACCTTCAGCACCCTGAAAAGCTAGCTCTGCCTCAATATAGGAACAGTCTCCAGAAGCCTTTGCTGCAGTTGGTGGTGATCTCTTAGAGAGATCAGTGCTTACCACCGATGTTCAAAGTGACATTCCTTTCATGGAGAATTTAGCAAATAAATTGAAATTTTATCCTGTAAGCATGGCAAGCCTTTGTAGCTACTGTAAATATATTTTATTTTATTTTATTTTTTTTTATTTATTTATTTGAGAGAGAGAGAATGAGAGAGAGCAAGCACATGAGAGAGGGGAGGGTCAGAGGGAGAAGCAGACTCCCCGCCGAGCAGGGAGCCCGATGCGGGACTTGATCCAGGGACTCCAGGATCATGACCTGAGCCGAAGGCAGTCGCTTAACCAACTGAGCCACCCAGGCGCCCTACTGTAAATATATTTTAAAAGAAAACTTACCTCTGCCTTTTGTCATCATAAACAGAGTTTCTGTTTTCTCTGGTACTTGTATAGTTTTTTGACAGAAACCTTCTAAAGTGATTCAGATTTTTTTTAAACACAATTAAATTTTATTCTCTTTTATTTTTCCTTCTGGGAAGGAAGAGGAGGCTGCAAAGTGGGCCCGGGAAGAAGAAGAAGCCCAGCGTCGATTAGAGGAGAACCGGCTGCGGATGGAAGAGGAGGCAGCCCGACTCCGGCATGAAGAAGAGGAGCGGAAGAGGAAGGAACTGGAGCTCCAGCGGCAGAAGGAGCTGCTGCGCCAGAGGCAGCAGCAGCAGGAGGCTCTCCGCAGGTTGCAGCAGCAGCAGCAGCAGCAGCAGCTGGCTCAGATGAAGGTAGAGCCTCGGCACAGCCACAGGGGCTCCTTGCCTGGTGGTTTTAGGTGGATGCTGGCAGGGCAGTAGCAGTAAAGCAGTGTGCTTTCTTTAGTACTGAACGTTAGGAGTTTCCCCCCCTCCCCCCCAAGTAAGCTCCATGCCCAGTGTGGGGCTTGAACTCACGACCCAGACAAAGAGTCGTATGCTCTACCAATTGAGCAAGCCAAGCAGCCAGCAAGACTTAGTGACTGGATCTGAGGGACAAAGACAGAGCTGGGGTGGCTGCCAGGTAGTAAGCCTTCGGTGACCATAAAGTTGTGGCATTAGTGATGGAATGGGAGTAATTAGGAAGCTTTATGGCAGGGTCCCAAGAACTTTACATGTGATCTGTGGTTAGCAGTATGGTTTAGTGTCCCCTATCTTCAGGGAGCTCATGGGAGAAAGACATATAAATAGGAAATGTGAATACAAAGTGGTGAGTGTAGTGAGAGAGGTGGCAGTTCTCAGGGTGTGAGCACATGGGAATTTGTTAGGAATGCAGATTCTCAGGTCCCACACCAGACTTCCTAAATCAGAACCTTTTGGGGGTGGGACCCAGTAATCTGTGTTTGAACAAAGCTTCCAGGGCATTCTTCTGCTTGCTCTAAAATGTGAGAACCACTGTCCACATGGGAAGTATGGGAAGACTTCCTAGAAGAAGTTAACTTCTAAACTTGAGTCATTAGGGAGGAAAATGAAAAACAAGAAAAAGCTAAATAGGCAGTTTGGAGAATGGAGGGGGTTTTTGAGAGAGGAGACATGGTGTGAGCAGAGGAATGAAGTTCAGAAACACTGTGGTATGTTTGGGGGAATTTAAAAAGTCAGTTACTACTGCTGGCGAGTGAGGTCTGAGAGAAGTGTGGGCAGGGTCTGTGTCACCATGGGTTGTATATACTCTATTAAAGAATTAGGACTTAAAGGTGTGTAAAACAGAGTGGGACACTAAAGTGTTTTCATCTAGGAAATAGCACTGTCCGATTTGCAGGAGCAAATATTTATCACTTTGAGAACTAAATGGAAGATGGACTTGTAAGGAACAGCACTGGAGGTGAGCAGAGTGCTTGTGAGGGGCTGGTAGAGTGGTCCACGTGAAGGAGAGGAAGGTGGTGGTAGGATTGGAAAGGTGGAGTTGAAGATGGCAGTAATTATTGAGTGTTTGCTTTGTGTCAAGCACTGGACCACAGCTTTTCATATGTTACATCATTTTATCTTTACAACCATCGTTAAAAGCTTAAGTGTGGATACCTATGTTCTGCCAAAGAGGAAAAATGTTCAGGAGCTTAGTTTTAGCTTGCTTTGGGTCCAGCTGAGAGTTGAGAGCAGAGCCGTGCATTAGAACCCCTGTATCTTTGGCTCCAGGGCCCTGAAAAGGCTGTCAGAAGACTGTTCTTAGAGGCCACATCATAGAATGTGGTGACTGATAAGATTATGGGGATAAAGGGGGAAGACAAAGGCACAAGTAACTTCCAGATCTCTAACTTCTCTGGCTGTCTTTTGTGTGTCTGGTTTTGACCTGTTATCTTCCAATAAAGACTGTGAGATTTTTTTTTTTTTTAATGATTTTATTTATTTGAGAGAGAGAGCGAGCGAGAGACAGAACACAAGCGGAGGGGAAGGGGCAAAGGGAGAAGCAGACTCCCTGCTGAGCAGGGAGCCCAATGCAGGGCTTGATCTCAGGGCCCTGGGATCATGACCTGAGCTGAAGGCAGACGCTTAACCACTGAGCCACCCAGGTGCCACAAGACTGTAGAGATACTTTATAGATAAACATTCTGAGTGAAGATAAAGAACTTGAGGTGGTTATGAGGAATTGCTAAAGGTTCTCTGGGGCGGGGGGTGGGGGGAGTATTTTTTTTTTTTTTTTAAGATTTTATTTATTTATTTGACAGAGCTGTAACGAGAGGGGGAACACAAGCAGGGGAAGTGGGAGAGGGAGAAGCAGGCTGCTGAGCAGGGAGCCTGATGTGGGGCTCGATCCCAGGACCCTGGGATCATGACCTGAGCCGAAGGCAGACGCTTAACGACTGAGCCACCCAGGTGCCCCGAAAAAAGTTTTTTAAAGAGGGCTTTATTGAGATAGAACTGACATACAATACAATTGGACCAGTTAAAGTAGACGATTCAATAATTTCAGTATATTCAGATATGTGCAACTGTCACCATGTGGATTTTGACATTTTCAGTATCATCCTAGGCCCCCCAAAACACCCTCTGGCTGTCACACCCTACCCCCTGTTCTCCCCAGCCCAAAGTAACTCCTAATCTACTTTCTGTCTAGATTTCCCTATTCTAGACATTTCCCATAAATACAATCATATGATATGTGGTGCTTTGTGACTGGCTTCTTTGAATTAGCATAATGGTTTCAAGGTTCACTTATACTGTAATATGAATCAGTACTTTATTCCTTTTTATGGCTGAATAGTATTCCACTATATGGACATGCCAGCTTTCGTGTATCCATTCCTCAGTTGATGGACATTTGAGCTGTTTCTGTCTTTTGGCTATTATGAGTATTGCTGTTATAGATAAATATTTATGTACAAGCTTTTATGCAGATGTATAAACCTAGGAGTGGAATTGCTGGGCTGTATGAGAACTATGTGTTTAATGGTTTGAGAAACTACCAGACTGTTTTCCAAAGTGGCTGTACCGTTTTATATTACCACCAGCAGCAATATATGGGAATTCAAATTTCTCCAGATCTTCATTAATCCTTATTATCTGATGTTTTGATTGTAGCCACCCTTGTAGGTGTGAAATGATATCTTGTGGTTTTGGCTTGCATTTGATGACAAATGATGTCGAGTATCTTTTCATGTGTTTATTGGCCATGTGTAGCTTTGAAGAAATTTCTATTCAAATCCTTTGCCTGCTTTTAATCTAGGTTTGTCTTACTGAATTATAAGAGTTCTTTATATATATTCTAGATATTATAAGTCCCTTACCAGATACATGATTTAAAAATATTTTTTCCTATTATTTGGGTTGTCTTTTTACTTCCTTGATAGTGTCCTTTGATGCATAAAGTTTTTCATTTTTATGAAGTTCAGTTTTTTCTTTTGTTGTTTGTGCTTTTGATGTCATATCTAAGAAACTATTGCCAAATCTGAGGTCATCAAGATTTATTCCAATGTTTTCTTCCAATACTTTTGTAATTTTAGCTGCTATGTTTAGGTCTTTGATCCATTTTGTTAGTTTTTGTTAATTGTATGAGGTAAGGGTTTGACTTCCATTCTTTTGCTTGTGACTAACTATCCAGTTGTCCTACACCATTTGTTGAAAAGACTATTCTTTGTCCGCTGAATGGCCTTGACATTCTAGTTGAAAATCAGTTGACCATGGACATGTGGTTTCATTTCTGGACTCTGAATTCTGTTCACGTGGTCTATACATCTGTCATTATGCTAGTAACACACCATCTTGATATTTTATTGCTTTGTTTAACTTTTGAAATCAGAAAGTGTGAGTCCTCCAACTTTGTTCTTTTTCCATATTGTTTGGCTATTTTGAGTCTCTTTCAGTTCCATATGGATTGTAGAATGAGCTTATCAATTTCCACGAAGAAGCCAGCTGGGATTTTGACAGAGATTGCCTTGACTCTGTAGATCAGTTTGAGGAGCTTTGCCACCTTAACAATATTAAGTCTTCTGATCCATAAACATGGGATGATTTTTATTTAGATCTTCTTGAATTTCTTTCAGTACTTTATAGTTTTTAGAGTGTAACTTTTGTATTACTTCTGTTAAACTTATTAAGTATTTTGTTCTTTTTGATGTTCTTGTAAATGGAGTTTTCAAAATTTCATTTTCAGATTGTTCATTGCAAGTATATAGATACATAATTGGTATTTTTTTTAAAGATTTTATTTATTTGTTTGACAGGGAGAGATAACAGCGAGAGAGGGAACACAAGCAGGGGGAGTGGGAGAGGGAAAAGCAGGCTTCCCGTGGAGCAGAGAGCCCGATGCGGGGCTTGATCCCAGGACCCTGAGATCATGACCTGAGCCAAAGGCAGATGCTTAATGACTGAGCCACCCAGGCGCCCCTACAATTGATATTTGTATATTGAGCTTGTATCCTGCAATCTTGCTGAGCTGCTGCTTTATTAATATTTCTTAATGGATTCATTAGGATTTTCTGTACTCAACATTTTGTCATCTGCAAATAGAGATGGTTTTACCTCAACCTTTCCAGTCTTTTATTTCATTTTCTCCCTAGTTGTCCTGGCTAGAACCTCTAATACAATGTTGAATAGAAATAGCAAATTGAATATCTTTGTCTTGTTTCTGATCTTGGGGGAGGAAGCATTCAGTCTTTCACCATTAAATTTAATGTTATTTGTGGATTTTTTTGCAGATGCCCTTCATCAGGCTGAGGAAGTTTCCTTCTATTCCGTCTTTGTTGAGCATTTTTATCCTGAAAGGGTGTTGGATTTTGTCAGATGCTTTGTGTCTGTTGAGATGATCATGTTTTTTTGTTTTGTTTTGTTTCTATCAGTATAGTGTAATATATTAATTGATTTTCAGATGTTGAACCACTGTTGGATTCCTGGGATAAATCCTACTTGGCATATAATTCTGTTTTTATATGTTGCTGGACTTGTTTTGCTGGTATTTTGGTGAGGATTTTTGTGTTCATATTCATAAGAGATTTTGGTCTGTAAGTAATTTTTTCTTTCTTGTGATGTCTTTGTCTGATTTGGTGTCACAGTGATGCTTGGCCTTGAAGAATGAGTTGGGAAATGTTTCTTCTATATTTTGGACGAGCTTGTGAAGAAGTGGTATTATTTCTTCTTTTTTTGTTTTTTTAAGATTTTATTTGAGAGAGAGAGCGAGAGTGAGTGAAAGAGCACGAGCAGGAGGAGCTGCAGAGGGAGAGGGAGAAGCAGGCTCCCTGCTGAGTAGGGAGCCTGACATGGGACTTTGGGATCATGACCTGAGGTAAAGGCAGACGCTTAACAGACTAAACCTCATAGGCGCCCCAAAGTGGTATCACTTCTTTAAATCTTTGGTAGCCTTCAGTGGTTAAACCATCTAGGCTTTTCTTTGTGGATAGTTTTTTGATTACTAATTCAATGTCTTTACTTTTTTTTTTTTAACTGCAAAGAAAATTTATTTTACAGATCACTAGCCATTAATTTTTATCATTAGTTCTTACATAAATGCTGCCTGGTGTCGTTATCCAAATGGCAGGACCATTTTATGTCCACACTTCACTTCTGTATTCACAAAGAGAATTTGCATGACTTACATAAATGTAACTATCGGGGGTGCCTGGGTTGTTCAGTCAGTTGAGCATCAAACTCTTGATTTTAGCTAAGGTCATGATCTCAGAGTTACGGGATCTGCCCACATCAGGCTCTGCGCTCAGCACAGAGTCTGCTTGTCCTTTCCTTCCGTCTCTGCCCCTCTCCCCGTGTGCACACTCGTGCTTTCTAGCTCTCTCAAATAAATAAATAAAATCTTTAAAAAAAAAAATTAATGTAACTATCAGTGAAGGCTTAACAGTGGAGATGCAATCTAACATCCATAGTACCTAATGTTTTGCAGATAGCAATGTAGGGGAGATGTATTTTTAATTACCTTTCATTTGAGTGACCTTATTTAAAATTAATAATTTAGAAGTTCTTAGTCTCCTAAGGAGATTTTCAAAAGCACTTAATAGAAATGGTTAGTGAGATTTTTTAAGAAATATCTTCCATGTCCACATGCTGTTGTGATTTCTGCACCATTTTTTCTTCCAGCTGCTTTCCTTTGCCTGCAAAAGGGGCCCGGATAAGATGATGTTTTGCTTGACTTCTTTGATGTCCTGAGCTTTCTGTAATTCTTTATTTTTCTTTAATTTGTTCATTATAAATTTAGCTTTTTGTTTCTGGTTGATCTCTTCAACTCTCCATTGCATCAGTAGTTTTATACCATAGCTCTCACTCATATTTGATAGGTTCATTTCTATGTTTTTCAAATTCGAATGAATTATCCACTGTAAGCTTTTTACCAGCTGCTATATGGAATGCTTTACTCCATCTGACCTTGTAATGATTGTGCTTCTTTTTAAAGTTTTTAATGAGACTTGGATTTACAGAATCTGAGCACCTTACAGTTGTTCCAGACAAACATCATGCCATGGCTGGGGTGAATGAGCCCTGAACAGAAATAGCACTTCTCAATACACATGTTGCAACCGTGTGGGTTCCCACTGACCAAATGCCAGTCTTGAGTGGAATTCTCAATGTCTTCTTTTTTTTTTTTGAATTTTAATTTATTACCAGAAACAATCAATGATGAATTATATCACATTAAACATAAATGAATCCAGTGAGCCATGTCATTGGTATTTGAGGCTATATGCAGATCCCCTTTTCATTTCAGATAGGGCCTTCTTCTAGTAGGGCCACTGGTGGAAGGCTCTAGCTTTAACATCCTTAGGCCATTTCTCAGGTTTCAGCTTCTGTATTATCTCTGATGAATGCATTTTGACTGGGGCAAGAGGCTCAGCAGCGTAATGGCTCAGTGTCTTCTTAAAGGTCTATTTAGCTTGTCTGTTTCTTCTTGAGTAAGTTTTTGGTAGTTTGTCTCTTTATAGGAATCTGTCTTCTTCATCTAGGTTATCTGATTGGCAAACAGTTGGTTATAGTATTCCTTTATATTCCTTTTTGTTTCTTTAAGATCAATAGTGATGTCCTCCTTTTCTTTCCTGATTGTAGTAATTTGAGTCTTCTCCCTTTTTTTCTTGGACAGTCACGCTAAGTAAATTTTGTTGATCTTTTTAAAGAACCAGCTTTTGGTTTTATTGATATTTTTCTATTTTATCTGTTTCATTAATTTCTTCGCTAATTTTACTATTTCTTTCTGCTTGCTTTAAGTTTACTTTGCTCTCTTTTTCTAGTATCTTAAGGTAGAAGGTTAGTCTATTGATTTGAGATCTTCTTTCTCAGGATAGATGTTTGCAGTTACAAATTTCCCTCTAAGTATTGCTTTAGCTGCTACCCATAAGTTTTGATTTGTTCTTGGACTCATTGGTTATATAGAAGTGTTTTGTTTAATTTCCACTTATTTGTGAGTTTCCAAAATTTCTTTGTTACTTTCATTTCATCGTGATCAGAGAGAACATACTTTATATTATTTTTCTTTTTCTTTTTCTTTTATTTTACTTTATTTTTTAATATTAAGTAGGCTCCACACCCAATGTAGGGCTTGAACTCATGACCCTGAGCTTGAGTTACATGCTCTACCAAATAAGCCAGCCGGGTGCCCCTATTTTTCCCTTTAAATGAATTACTGAAGTTGGTTTTATGTCCCGTTTTACCTTCCTTATGTCTGTTCTGGAGAATGTTCCATGTTTCTTTGAGAAGAATGTATATTCTACTGTTATTGACTAGAGTGTTCTGTATAGATGTCTTTTAGGTCCAGTCAGTTTATAGTGTTGTTCAAGTCACCTAGATCCTTGTTGATCTCTACCTTATTGTTTTGTCCATTATTGAAAGTGGAGTGTTAAAGTAATGAAGTCTTTAAGTATTATTGTCTAAATATTGTCAAGCTACTGAATTGTCTATATTTCCTTTAATTTCTGCCATTTCTTGCTTCATGTGTTTTGGTGCTCTGTTGTATGGCACATATGTATTTACAGTTGTTTTATCTTCCTGCTGGATTGATTATTTGTTATACTTAAATGTCTCTCTTTATCTCTAATAACATTTTTTTAAAGTAGGCTCCATACCCACTGTGAGCCCAGCATGGGGTTTGAACTCAACGACCATGAGATCAAGACCTGAGCTAAGAATAAGAGTCAGCTGCCACTTAACCGACGAGTCACCCAAGCGCCCCCAACATTTTTTTGTTTTAAAGTATATTTTGTCTGATAATAATTTAGAAACTCCAGCTTTCTTGTTTTTTCTCTTTGCCTGATACATCTTTATCCATCCTTTCACTTTCAACCTGTTTATACCTTTGAATGTAAAGTGTCTCTTTGAGACAATATAGTTGCATCTAATTTTTTTATCCAGTCTGATAATCACTGCCTTTTGATTGGATTCTTTAATCCTTTTACATTTAGTGATATTATTGATATAATTGGATATATGTCTGCCATTTTACTTTGTTTTTTATGCCTGTCTTTTTTGTTCCTCTATTCTTCCTTTACTGCTGCTGCTTTTTTTTACATTAATATTTCCTGTTGCAGCATTTTAATTCTTTAATGATTTAAATCACTATATATTTATTAAATAACCTTATTTATCATCTCTTCTTTTCTTCATTTGTACCTGTGAATTAATGTTACCATATGGAGTTATTTACTTAGCCCAGTACAGCTTCTTTCCCACTCACCTCCTTTGTGCTGTTCTTGACAAACATGTTAGATTTCTGCTACAAATCCAACTGTTTTCTGGCCTATCTACTTATTTAGACACACACACAAATTTTATATTTACACACACACACACACAATACACACACCACACATTTGTTTTTGTGCATTTTCTTTGTTTTTTTTTATTGGATTCGGATTACTTTCTGGGGTCACTTGCTTTCAGCCTGAAGAACTTCCATTAGTATTTCTTGTAAGGCAGGTCTGCTAGCAACAAATTCTCTGAATTTATCTGGGAATGTCTTTATTTCAACTTTATTTTTGAAAGAGTTTTAGTGGATATAGAATTCCTTGTTGATCATTTCATTCTATGAGGACTTTGGATATCTTATCCCACTGCTTTCTGGCTTCCATTGTTTCTGATGAGAAGTCAGCTGTTAATTTTATGCTGATTCCCTTGTAAGTGACAATTTGTTTTTCTTCTTGCTGCTTTCAAGATTTTCTCTTGCATTTTTATCATGGTAATGTCTGTGGATGTCTTTATCTTATTATAGTTAAGCTTCCTGGATGTATAAATTAATGTTTTTTAAATAAATATCAGCCATGGTTTCTTCATACATTTTTTCTGTTCCTTTCTCTCCTCTCCTTCTGGTACTTGCATTGTGCACATATTGGTGCACTCAGTGGTATTTCACGTTTCTCTAAGGCTCTCTTTGTTTCTCTTCATTCTTTCTCTCTCTTTTTTGAGTTGTGTAATCTCTGTTGATCTGCAAGTTTCATTAATTTCTTTGGCTAGTTCACATATACTTTGAGCTCCTCTAGTGATTTTTCATTTTAGTTATTGGGCCTTTAAACTCCAGGATTGCATTCTGGTCTAAAAATAATCTCTGTCTCTTTATTGATATTTTGTATTTGATGTGACATTGTCATCATGACTTCCTTTACTACTTTAATTATGGTTTTATTTAGTTCTCTGAACATATTTATAAAACTGACGTTTTTGTTAAATCTGACATCTGGTCACTCTCATAGGTGGATGCCAGCTTTTTTCCTGGTATATAGGCCATTCTTTCTTGTTACTTTACATGTCTTATAATATTTTGTTGGAAGCTGGAATTTTTTGATAACATATTGTAGTGCATGCCCCGTCATTATGACTCATTGGATTAATTCGGTGGAGTCCCCGTCTCTCCCTACCTCCCTAACAGGGAGGCCTCTGCTGCTTCTGCTCCTTTGCAAGTTGCGTCATTGGGTTTGCCCACAGTCACTCTCAGATCACTGTTTTTGGCAGGACTGTCTTTGATATCTTTTTCTACATGTAGCTGTTAACCTCCACTAATTGCTACCTGACTTGCTCTACTGTTCTCAGAAGTGCCCTGGAGCACAGATTGCTTCACAGACTGATAGAGTCAAATTCAAGCTTCTTTGAAGAGATGCTTCCTGAGGTCTGTTTTTGAGATTGTTTCTGACCCTAGGAGAACTTCTTTCAGCTCTTTCCTTGGTTCTCTGAGACCAATTTAACCTGTATCTCCTGCAATTTAACCTGTATCTCCAGCGAATCTACCAATCTCCTAATTGCCTTTCACCCAGCCTCTGCTGTTTTTAAAAGTGCCCTTTGGCTTGGACTCCTCATTGTCCACACACTGTTAAAAATAAAGTCAGATCCTTTAGGGACCATACTCCAATCTGTTTCCCTCACTTCCACCCCAAGGCAAAAATCTCTGAGTCACAACTCTGGCGCTGGCAACAGTGGTGTGCTTTTCTGAGTGGTACTCCTGCTTAGGAATTGAGCCCTTGGGGGAGGGCAGTAGCCTCAGGTTTTCTTGGCTTACCTCTCCTTTTGAGCTAGGGCAGTGGCACTCAGGGCCCTAATAGTTCCAGTAGTGCTGTGCTCACGGTAGTTTCCATCCCACAAGTTGGGGGCTAGGCATAAGAAGGGAGCCCCCATCTCTCAGCTATACTTGCCTGTAACTTAGTCTTTGCAACAGTTAGCTGTGGCCAGGGTGGGAAGTGCTGATGTTGTGCTCTTTGTGGGAAGCCAGCCCACTGACTGGTAGCTGATGGGAAAGGGAGGCCTGTGTTCTTAGCTACGGTCATCTGGAGTGGAGTTTTGGTCTGGTTGAACTGGGAGTTGAGAGAGAAGATCTTTTTTTAAGATTTTATTTATTTATTTGACAGAGAGAGATCATAAGTAGGCAGACAGGCAGGTGGAGGGAGAGGGAGAAGCAGGCCTGCTGAGCAGGGAGCCTGACGCGGGGCTCCATCTCAGCACTCTGGGATTGTGACCTGAGCCAAAGGCAGACGCTTAACCGACTGAGCCACCCAGGCACCCCAAGAGAGTAGATCTTGGTACAAGTACCACAGACTCTCAGTTCTTACGGAGTTTTAGGAGGTTGTCTTGAAGAAATGTTTCTTCATTTGCTGTATTCCCTATGTTCATTTCCAGATAATGCTTTAAATAATTTTTTTTATATATTTTTAATTTATTCATTCAAGACACAGAGATAGAGAGAGAGCATGAGCAGGGGGAGGAGCAGACTCCCGCTGAGCAGGGAGCCCAATGCGGGGCTTGATCCCAGGACCCTGGGATCATGACCTGAGCCAAAGGCAGACGCTTAATCATCTGAGCCACCCAGGCGCCCCTAAATAATTTTTTGAAAAATAATTTTCACCAGTTTTGCTGGGGAGAGGGGGCGTACAGTGCACCTCGTGCTACCATACTAGAAGTACAACAGTTGTTTTTCAAAATAAAAAATAGTGCTGAAAATAAGGTAGCAATATGAGGGCAGAAAAAAATAGTAAATTTTCTTAAATCACTGAAGGATATTAGGCATTCAGGGGATACAGAATGTGCCAAACTCCCTATTTGTTTCTGATTTGGGAGTGAGTTGTTCCGAAAAGTATGATTGATAAACTGCAGGTCTCTGGGCAGTACAGGATGTTGGTTGAATTGGAAAATGTTCTGAGGCAGTGTTTACGAAACAATGGGATATTATTTTCTATGTTCAAATAAGACTTAAGGAAAATGATAGCTATCTGCAGACATTTGTCTGTCACGTGAGGAAGACAGATTTGTTCTGCATTATTCCAAAGAGCAGACCTGTGAGTCATGAGGGGAGAGGACAGTGAAGTATATGTTGGCGTAGCAGTGGGAAGGATCTCAGAGGTGCCTGAAAGGGGAAGGGGCCATTTTTTGGGGGGGAAGGTGCATCTCTTCCTGCTGCTGGCTGAGGTTCTGAAGAGGACTGCAGATTGTTTCCTGGGGTAGGCTAGGGTGACAACATCTACTGGGCTTTTAGACAACATTGGGAGCTCCTGGCTGAATGTCTGCATCAGAATTATAAAATATACAAATTCTCTGGCCTCACCTTTGGATCTTCTGTCATTGAGTGTGGGACCAACACATCTGCATTTTTACAGGTCCTCCCAGATGATGCTGCCAGGTTTGAGACCTGCTGCCTTATTTGATTTTGATAGTGCCTTCCAATGTGTCATTTCCTGTGGATAATAGGAGTTCATTTATGCTCGACTTTGCCTACCTGGTGCCCAGTCTTTCTCAGCTTCCCTCCTCACCTCTCCCCCATTATAGCAGGGGTGCATTTTGAGAGACATGCACCTACTACCTATTGTATTAGCCCCCAAATGTTAAGGGTCGATGATGTTCTGTAGTGCTGAAGGTAATATCAGTACTCATTTGGTAATATTAGTGACAGTGTAAACTGTTTGTGCCCTTATCCAATCAGCTCTAGATTTAGAGATTTCTGCTGTAGAGCCATTCTTCTTTGGGCTTCTTGGGCCTTTTGTTCGATCCATGTTCATGTATTTTTTTTATTAAACATATTTCAAGTCTTGTTAGATTTGGTTTTTGTTATTTTTGTTTAAGAGCCACAGGATATTTCAAAATTAAAGTGTATCTTTTTCTGGCCTAGAAGACCAAGAGATTCCCTTAGAATAATCAGGGATTTGAGAACATTAAAGTATTCAGGACCCAAATATTTATACTCTATTTTAGTCAATAATTTTATAGGATAGGAAAAATAGAATTATTGATTAAAAACAGCTTAGTGCTCATGACTAGAAGCTACAGCCTGGTTAACAGTGATTCTTTTTCATAAAAGACTGATTAAGAACTATGTCTGGCATCTTCCATTAGCTCCCCACCTTGGCTTTCCCTTCAGAAATCTTGTTCTTCAACCTTTCACTAGAAAGTAGCATATAATGTCCTTTATTGCCTCCTTGGATTAAGAATTCTTCTGTTTACCTCTTTCCCCTTATTTCTCTATATTGTGTACGTGTCAATGCCGGATGTAACAAATTTGTAATCCCCAAATGGTAGATCAAATAAAAGTGTATTGTGTATATTTTAAGTTCTAAAATAATCTTAGGTTTGTGATAGTGACCAAAAAAAAATTATTTATTTATAAAAAAAGATTTATTTATTTGAGAGAGAGCAAGCACAAGCAGTGGGGAGGGGCAGAGGCAGAAGCAGACTCCGCGCTAGGCAGGGAGCCCAATGCATGATTCGATTTCAGGACCCTGGGATCATGACCTGAGCCAAAGGCAGATGCTTAACTGACTGAGCCACCTAGGTGCCCTAAAACATTCTATTTTTTAAAGATTTTATTTATTTACTAGAGCGAGAGCACGAGTGGGTGGGAGGAGCAGAGGGAGAGGGAGAAGCAGACTCCCTGTTGAGCAGGGAGCCCGATGTGGGGCTCAATCCCAGGACCCTGGGATCATGACCTGAGCCGAAGGCAGACACTTAACCTACTGAGCCACCCAGGCGCCTCTTGTGACAAAAAAAATTTAAAAAGCAAACTGGGAGAATTCTAAAATGCAGAAGGATTGTAGGAGGAAATTTGAATTGAATGTTGTAAAAGGAGTTAAAGGAGATATGAATATTCTGCCTGTACATAAATGTGCAATATTGCCTCTCTTTCCTGAGCACATTTCCTCACAAACTCTTCTGCCTTCCTTTTTTGGTAGCTTCCCTCTTCTTCCACATGGGGCCAGCAGTCCAATACAACAGCGTGTCAGTCCCAGGCAACGCTGTCACTGGCTGAAATCCAAAAACTAGAAGAGGAACGGGAACGGCAGCTTCGAGAAGAGGTAAATTTTAAAAGTAAAAGTGGTCTCGTCAAACAGTCTTCCAGAATAGTTGGTGTGCATTATGGGTGAGTGGTTAGTAAAGATCATGATTATTGTCAGAATTGCTGTGTGTCTGAATTGGATGTTCATTATTAAACTCTTGAGCCTGTAACAGGAATAACATTAAGATTAGGTAACATGAATGTTCCTTTACCTTAAACATTTCGTTGAAACTCTTGAGGAAGTAGCTCATAAATAAAAGTACATGGGTTTTTCAGAATTACGGTTTTTATGCAGATATCCTTCTTGTAAATTTGACTTTTAGAATGCAGAATACATTTTTTTCCCCTCTGAGGATGTTGGGTTTTCTGACTAGCTAGAAAAACTTAAATATGACAGAAATAAAGTCTTTCTGCTTGTAAGTCTATATCCTGTAGCTTATCATTAGGATAAGAAGGATATAGAAGAGTGAAATAAAGGGGGAAAAAGGAAGAATATAGTTCCTGACAAAAGAAAATGAATAAGTAAAATGGTTTGGTTCAGCATGCCATTAAGGTACCATATTAATTCATCTGTCCATCTATCCATCACATACTTGCTGACACCGGCTCAGTTATAGTCAGAGGATATGGCTGAGTCTAAGACAGACAAAATTCTCTGCTTTTATAAAGCTTGTCCTTGGGTTGAGGGGAGATGGATAAAAACTGGTGGTAGTGATTGTCTAGTTTCAGGTAGTGTGGTCTGGGAAGGTCTCTGAAAAGGTGGCATGAGGTAGCAGAGTCTTGTAGAAAGTGTTGTTATGTGGCTATGACTCGAGGCAGAGCAGTCAGTTTGTTTGAGAATGCAAGTTTTCATTTTTGGATGTGGGTGGTGTGGTTCACTGAAGGCCAGGGCTACACAAAGAGAAGGGGGAGTTGTCTGTGCATATTCACTGTGTAGTATGCTTGACCTTACCAGTGGGTGATACTGTCTCTTCACCTTAATTACCTTATTTCCCACCCTCTAAAAAAAGAGACCGCTTTCTCTGAAATCGTTTCTTTTCTAAAAGGTTACCAACAGGTAGATGCAGAGCAGGGTATAACTGCTCCCTTCAAGACTAGAAACTGTTCCAATATTTCTGGTCTCCTCTGAATGAAAAAATACTAGTGATCATCAGAGTTGGAATCCTGGGTCTTGGCTTGTTCATCTTTGTTAGAAGTGAATGATCACCTTGGGTGCCTGGGCGGCTCAGTCGGTTAAGTGTGTGCCCTCGGCTCAGGTCATGATCCCAGGGTCCTGGGATAGAGCCCTGCGCCGGGCTCCCTGCTCAGCGGGGAGTCTGCTTCTCCTTCTCCCTCTGCCTGCTGCTCTGCCTGCTTGTGCTCTCTCTCTCTAATAAATAAATAAAATCTAAAAAAAAAAAAAGTGGGGCGCCTGGGTGGCTCAGTAGTTAAGCGTCTGCGTTCGGCTCAGGTCATGGTCCCAGGGTCCTGGGATCAAGCCCCGCATCAGGCTCCCTGCTCGGCAGGAAGCCTGCTTCTCCCTCTCCCAGTCCCCCTGCTTGTGTTGCCTCTCTCTCTGTGCCTCTCTCTGTCAAATAAATAAAATCTTAAAAAAAAAAAAAAAAAGTGAATAATCACCTCCTTTGTATTTTCATTTGATTAATTCTCTTTGAACTGTTAAGTTTTTCCTATACTCTTCAAGAGGTAGAAAATGCTACTCAGTAGATATTTCTCAGGTAGGGAAATCTAAGTTAATTCTATTTCCTTCTTTTCCTGGAGGTAGCCTTTGCGTGAGCCCCTAACCTGTTCAAATCTGGATGGTCTTAGTTTGCTGCACAGCTGTTCTGTTTTCTCAAATTCTTGCCATATGCATGTTGCCCTCTTGGACTGATTTTTATTTTTTCATACTTTCTCTCCTATTTTTAATCTCTGTCTTTTTACCTTTTTTGATGGGAGTATTTCCTTGATCTTATGTTTTAATTCTTCTATTGAACTGTAATGTCTGTGATCTTACTTAGAATTTCTCTGAGTCTTTAGTTTGTTCTCTTAGTGTTTCATTTTATAGCCTCTTACTCTTTCATTGAATTCACATCTTACCTCTCTAAAATTACTAGTATTTTTTTTAAAAGCTAGTCCCCACTTTCCCTTCTCTTGTTTCTTTTTCCATTGAATTTCATTTTTTTGATTTGGTCTTTGGCTTTCATCTTGGAAGTTCAGGTCAAATGTTTTTTGATCCAGAGCTCTTTGTTCATATATAGGATTAGAGGTTCTGTATATACAACACCTTGATGGGCTTCGCTGTAATGATCTCTGGCAGAACTGTTCTGTTGGGGGAGTCCTCCCATCTCTTCGTATCTATAGGTGTATTCTTTTGTGCTGGGGGGTCACCTTCCCCACAGAATAATCACCGATCTGGCTCACTCTCTAAAGAGGAATGTTTCAGTTTTCTGCTAGGGAGAGAGATAGATAGCGGCCCAGCTGCATCGGGTTACGGAGGCAGTCTGGGGTCTTCCTGTTACTTTTTACAGACTTTCAGGCAGTTTTCCCTCTATTACCCACACTTCTAATTACTGAGTTTTCTAGATGAATTGGCCTGTTTTTGAGCTTCCTTTACTTAGGTTTCAACTTACTGGGTCTATTCCCTTGGGTGTCGGTATTTGTCTGCTTTTCAGCCTTTAGGATCTATTCTGTTCTTTTTGTCCTTATGGGTTTATACTTTATAACAGTATATTTTTTTCCTGTCCTTTTGGTAGGGCTTTAGGAAGTTCATATGTATTTCATTTCTGTGCCTAACCAAAAGTACTACTTAATTTTTAAGAAGTAATTCTGCATTTGACCTTTTTATTCTCTCTTAGTACCTCTGGCAGTTTACATCTTTATTTGCAGCAAAGTAGCTCACCCTTTCGGTGTTTAACTTCATGTAGCTCTTACTTATTTGCATTCCATTTACCACACTGGGTAGTAGTACCTAGTATTTTTGAAGACCAGAACGTTAAGCCAGCTTACTGTTGTGCAACAGCAGAGGCGCCAGCAGAGGGAGCTGATGAAGGCTCTCCAGCAGCAGCAGCAGCAGCAGCAGCAGAAGCTCTCCGGCTGGGGGACCGTCAGCAAACCCGCGGGCTCTGCCAAGTCGCTCCTGGAGATCCAGCAGGAGGAGGCCAGGCAGATGCAGAAGCAGCAGCAGCAGCACCAGCAGCCGAGCAGAGCCCGGAACAATACGGTGGGTTCATCCTCCTAAGCACTCACGGTATGGGCTGGTGTGAGGAGTTCTCTTCTCTGACTCTGGACCCTCTTCTTAGTATTGTTAACCACATCATTTGTCTCTTCTTCTTTAACAGCATTCCAACCTGCACACCAGCATTGGGAATTCTGTTTGGGGCTCTATAAATACTGGCCCCCCTAACCAGTGGGCATCTGACCTAGTCAGTAGTATCTGGAGTAATGCTGACACTAAAAACTCCAACATGGGATTCTGGGATGATGCAGTCAAAGAGGTGGGACCTAGGAATTCTACAAATAAAAATAAAAACAACGCCAGTCTCAGGTAGGGCTCAAAATGATCAAACCTACGCTTCTTGGAGGGTTGGGGGACGGGGCATGTGGGGAGTGGGATACTGGGTGGGCAGGGAAAGATAGTTATTTAGTTTTTGCTTATTTTCATCTGTGTCCAAGCATGGGAGATTGTAGTTTGGTGATTGCTTTCTTCCCCATGGAAACACATCTGTATTATTACTAGGGGCTCTTTGTACTGCTGGGCACTTAGTCCATTGCCTGTCACATGGTAACCACTTAATAAATATTAGGAATAGTGTATTTTTGTTGTTGAACATTTCTCCAAGATCCTCTGTAGATCTTAGCATTTTTCTCTAAATTTATATTTTTTTAAGTTAGCTAGACTATAGTGAGTATTATAAACACCTCTCTAATGACCTTAAACCTATATATTTTTATGACAAATTAGTTACACTTCACCTTTGTCTTTCTTTCCTCAGTATGCAGTGTTAATGAATGAGCATGGGTTTTAATGATAAATATGTGAACTCAGTTCCCAGCACTGCCACTTACTAGCTGTGTGACCTGTGTGACCTTGGGCAAGAGGGAACCTCTTTGAGCCTCAGTTCCCTCATCTGTAAAATGAAGATAATAATGATGCCTTCATGGGTGTAGTTGTACAGATTGAATGCACACGAAGTAGTTAGTGACGTGCCTGGCACATAGTAACTACTTAATAAATGGTAGTGTTGTCAGATTGTTTCTTCTTGTTTGAGGGTCTAAAGTATTAAGAATAGGACTCTAAACAACTGTGAGCTTATTGAGTATCTTTGCCAGGCACTGTGCTCTAGGCCTTTGCATACAGTATCTTGATTCCTTATGATAACCCAAAGAAGTATTAGTACCATTTTACAGATGAGTAAACTGAGGCTTAGCAAAATTTTAAAAATTCACCAAAGGGCACGTTGGAAGAATTTAATCATTTCTCTGGCAAGAAGCCCTATCTTCACAAATGAGAATGTATTAGCTGAGGCTAGTTTGTAAGAGGATATTAAGTTCCCCCGGCCCCAATCCAAATATTTGAAGTTGTTTTTTTTTTTTTAATTCGTTTTTGGACCCAAGCATCGGATTACTGGACAGCCATCCGGTGTTGCCAGGACATTATCTGTTTATGGTGTTGTCGTATAATCATATAGTAACAGTGTCTGGGAATATAATATCGCCCTATTGTTTTGCTTCAGTAAATCTGTAGGTGTGTCTAACCGGCAGAATAAGAAAGTAGAAGAAGAAGAAAAGTTGCTGAAGCTCTTTCAGGGAGTAAATAAAGCCCAAGATGGATTTACCCAGTGGTGTGAACAGATGCTTCATGCCCTTAATACGGCAAATAACTTGGATGGTAAGAATTGGGGAGGGAAACCCAGCATGTGGAATGGCAGAGCAGGACCCACAAAGAGGTTGACAGGTTGGAATGATGGGCCAAAACTCAGGAGGTGAAAGCTAATGGAGATCAAATCCTATATCTACCATAAGAACTTGACTCTTTAACAGTATTTATAAGTACTACTTGTGAGAAAAGTCCTGTAGTATTGTACTCAAATAGGTTCTCAGTGGTTGCCAAAAAGTAAGTGGAATCTCAGGCTGTCTTAGTAAATGTGCAGGATAGAGGAGGTCATAGTTCCATACAGGTCATTTTATGGGGGACATAGCCAGCCAGGCCAAGTCCAAAGAAGGTAACTCATGGTGGAGACAGAGGTCATCCTGGGCAAGAGAAGGCTGAGGTGATCTTTCCCTTCCTGCTTTTGGGGGCGGGGGTGGGAATCATGTGCCAGAGCAAGTAGACTTATTTTATGCACAATGAAACTAGGACCAGTGAGTGGAAATGAAAAGGTTTCAGTGCAATTAGAAGAAAAACTTGCTAATTGTTACTTGATCACAAAGAGAATTCTCTGCCTTAGATGGAAGTGAATCCCTGCCCTGACCCCAAATGTTTGAACCAGAGACCAGTCAGCTTGGTGTGGAAGATTTGGATTCCTATAACTGATAGGCTGATTTGAACTTATCCACTTCCAATGTCTTAACTAAAACCAAGGATCTTATAAAAACAGAATAGTAAAGGAATGGAAGAATTCCTTTGCAGCATTGTAACAATATCTTATGGTCTGAAAGAGCCAGGGGGAAAATAATAAATAATAATAAATAATGGCCAGCTACCATTCATTAAGCACCTATCATGTGCTAGGCACTTTTTAGCAGTTAGCATAGGTTATTCCAGTTACTTAATTTTTGCAGTAATTTCATAAGATACCTTTACAATGTGATATTATCCCCATTTTATAAATTAGGAAACAGAGGCTCAGATTGGTTAAATAACTCATCAAGGTCACACAGCGAGCAAATTTCAGAGTCAGGATTTTAACCCATGTCTGTCTAACTCTGATACTTGTGCTTTTTCTGCTGTACCACACTGCTTGCATATTCCATTTAATTCCTCTCTAAACATATATCTCAGTGAAGTGAAAGTTCCCGGAGGGTACGGCTGTATTTTTAGTATCTGCCATGGTGCCTGATGCACATCATAGCACTTAATAAATATTGATTGAATTTAAGGAAAGAAAGAATGAATTTCCAGATAACTTCTGTCTTAGGCCAGCAGTTGTTTTTAGTCAATGTAACATGCAGTTTTTACCAACATAGCGTTTAGTGAAACTAAACATGCGTGATGTGTCTTTGACTCTGTGCTATTTGAGATAATTTGGGGCATTGCAATGACAGTGGGCTTTTTTTTTTTTTCTCTCCTCTGCAGAGTAGGTTAAAGAATATTTAACACAGTAGCTGCATACCTTTCAAGTTTGCATCATTAGAGTCGGCAATAGGTGTGACAGTATAATAAAAACTGACGCTGAGTCTTTGCATGTGATATTTCATTGTTACTCTTTGTCTTCTCCCCTCTCATGTTGCAGTTCCCACTTTTGTTTCTTTCCTGAAAGAAGTAGAATCTCCTTATGAAGTCCATGATTATATTAGGGCCTATTTAGGAGATACCTCTGAGGCCAAGGAGTTTGCCAAGCAGTTCCTCGAGCGCCGCGCCAAACAGAAAGCCAGCCAGCGGCAGCAGCAGCAGCAGCAGGTACGAGGCGGTGGCGTTGGCGCCGTAGCCCTGCGAGTGAGTAGTAATACCCTGGAGTACGGAGCAGCCAGAGGAAGGAAAATTAAAAGATACTGTTTTTGTACATCCCATGATCATAGCTTCTTAAAATGTGGTAGATTTCAAATGATACGTCCAGAGACTTTTGCGAATTTCCCAAATAGCAAACGAAATCATTCTCTGTTAGGCGTACTAGTTGCGTTTTCCTTGGTTCGTATATGTGCCTCAAATTGCAAATTCCAACTTGTCACAGACCTGTACATTTTTTTGGATAGTTAAAACCTACAGATGTTAAATTTCGAGTGCTCAGGATGCACTGTACCCAATATTGACAATACCATAGCATGCCAGACACGTCAGATGTTGTTGATGGGGATGTAAAAAGGTACAATCAGTTCTCATTATTTGTGGTAGTTATGTTTTGTAAAGCCCCGCTAAAGCTGAATTAGCGAATACTGAACTATTGCTCCAGGGAGAACATCCAGTTAGATTTCTGGAACCTCTGATCACAACATTTTTGTCAGCTGGTCAATATGTTACTTTGTTTTATGCGTGTTTCTGTTTAAGATGCCTTATTTAATATATTGTTGATTCCTTAACATTGAACTCATGGCCAGCAGCACTAGAACTGACACTTGAGTGAAGCTTATCTAGCACATGCATTTTTTTGGCACACCAGGCAGTACTTAATACTTGGGGGCCATTTTATTTTATTTTTTAGATTTTGTTTATTAGAGAGAGTGTACGCACAAGAGGGAGAGAGCGGGGGCAGAGGCAGAGGCAGAGGGAGAGGGAGAAGCAGACTCCCTGCTGAGCAGGGAGCCCAACCTGGGGCTCGAACCCAGGACCCTGGGATCATGACCTGAGCTGAAGACAGATGCTTAACTGACTGAGCCACCCAGGCGCTCCTCTTGGGGGCCATTTTAAACAGTGACAGCACCAACAAGCACAAAATGTGAACATCAGTACACTACGGAGACTGAAAAAGATGCTTGTTTACTATATGAGAACTGAGACAAGAGGGCAGAATACTGCCCTGTTCCACCTCAACTGGGGATGTGTTCCTCAGGCAACTCAGATTTTTCACTGCTCTGGACATTGGCTTGTTCAGGAAAACCATAAAAGCACCGCAAGTTTTGATTTTGGGGTTACAAATAAATTACAGCCAGTAAGTGAATTTGCAAATATGTAATCTGTGAATAATGAGGATCAGTTGTACAAGTTTTCTGACAGATGAGATGGCAAAGCTCACGAAGAGCTTAAGAATATTCATATCCTTTAATTCTATAATTCTGGTAGAGATAGTTTTGTTATAGCGGTCATTTCTGGGGATATAAAAGATATAGTGAAGTACATGGCATTTGAAATCCATTTGGGGCGCCTGGGTGGCTCAGTCGTTAAGCGTCTGCCTTCGGCTCAGGTCATGATCCTTGGGTCCTGAGATTGAGCCCCACATCGGGCTCCCTGCTTCTCCCTCTCCCACTCCCCCTGCTTGTAGTCCCTCTCTCGCTGTGTCTCTCTCTGTCAAATTAATAAACAAAATCTTTAAAAAAAATAAATAAAAATAAAATCCATTTGAGTAGATGGGCTAACAGGGATTAAGTGAAAAATGTCAACATAAACAGCACTAGGAAAAATAATCAGAAGGGAAGACATCGTATAGCAATACAGAAAGTTTTTATGTTTGTGAAATGGCTGCCCCTGTGTGCTGAAATTGGAAGTTGGGGCCCGCTAGGCGTGCACATGGGCATGTAGCCAGGCTCGTCCTTCCGCAGTGCTTTCTCCACTCTTCCTCCTCATTCCCCACCAGCACTACCTGTGCCTTCAACTAGCTCATCGAATCTGATCCCAGTTTAAAATGAATTGCTCTAATAAGAGCAACAGGTAAGTGCAAATGGCTGGTAGACTATTTCATAGTTGAACCAGTTGGTAGAAAGTGTATGGATATTTGGGGACCAGATTTCTTCTAGGATTGCCCATAGGAATAAAGTACATGATACTAATTTTGTTTGGTAACATGCTGCCAGCTAGTCTGTAGGCTGTTCTTTCTGTCCTAGGGCTCAGAGACAGAGAAACCTTATGCTTTGGTAGGTGAGGGGTGTAAATTGCTGGAGTCCAGAGGTCTGTTGGTGATTATTTGCTGTATATTTAATTTCCTAGTAGATGGTGCGGACTCCATGTGTACCAGAGAGGTTTTGATGGCTGTGTAGTCACAATGGGATGAAAACCTGGAGCTACCAGGATGGGCCTTTTGGAGGCCCAGAGCTTAAATGGGATGTCTGAATCTAAATGAAGGGAAAGGGTGGCTTAGTGGACTCTTCTTGGTTTCATTATTACCAGAATCCATGATAAGGCTTCTGTTTTTAATCTTATGCTTGATAAGGTGAGGGCCAATCAACCATTTTCTTAGAGTGGGCCACACTTGAATCCACTGTGTAACCTCAGTTGTGACATCTTATCTCACAGGACTCTGTGTGGGGAATGAACCATAGTGCACTCCATTCAGTATTTCAGACCAATCAAAGCAACAACCAACAATCCAATTTTGAGGCCGTACAAAGTGGCAAGAAGAAGAAAAAGCAGAAGATGGTCCGAGCAGATCCCAGTTTATTAGGTGAGCAAAAGCCTAAAGTCTCAGGTGGGTGTTGGAGGTGTGCAGGTTATAGCAGTATTATATGTGAGTCTCCTGGTGGAATGTTTTTCATAAGGGGAAATATTTCTTACATAAAATTAATGTTTTTAAACAACTTCGAAGTAGGTAATATTTACTGGGCCCATCAGTACAAGAGCAATGCCTCATATGCTATAGGGAACAAGAAAAGTAATTACTTATACTGTGTGGTGCTTTAAACTTTGAAGCCTTATTTCATGTATAATAGGAATTTCCCTAGAAGGCCTTTCAGTTTAGTTGGAAAATAATGCTAATGGAGAAAAGGAAAAGTTGTAAAATTTAAATGCTGATTTATATAGAAGCTGACCATAAATCCAATCAGGTATTCAAACAACTAATATTTGCTGATACCCATTACATATGTGTATATATACCTGTGATTTTCAGAGTCACTCTGCATTATGAGATCATGTTCCAGTTTACCAACGAGTAAACCAAGGCCCTTAGGGTTTAGAACATTTTCCAAAGTCACCCAGCTGTTCAGCAGTGGGGCTGGGATTTCAGAGGAGGCCTGTTTTCCTCCCACTTTTCTGTTAGCCACAACTATTCTCGTCTGGCGTTGAGAACCAGAGTCTTCACACAAGGCAGCTTCATGGAAATGGTGACACCAGAACTGGGGCTTTGAAAGACTGGCGGGAAGGACAGACAGTGAGTGGTGTTTCTGGAATAATAAACAGTCTAGGCAAAGCAGATGCAGGCTGTTTGTGTTTTTTAAATTAGCCCAACAGCCTCACAGACAATGATGAAATTAAAATGATTCTCTGTTGATGAATGTAGAGTATTAAAAGCCATGCTGTCCGGAGTAGAATGATTATATTGGCAAAGATGGCAGGTTGGGATGTTGGCCCAGGCAGGAGGCAGAGTGGTTAGGAGGCTGCAGTGTAGACCAGGTGAAAGATCCTGGTGGCCTGGAGAATAGGGTTTTGGCATTAGAGATAGAGAGGAGTTAGATGGGTTTTAGAAACTTAGGGGACTGAATTGGCAAGACAAGAGGAATGGAAGGGTTTGGGCAGCAGGATGGGTAGTGCTGCCATTTGCTAAAAGGATGAGCCCTGGAAGATGGAGCAGGCTTATGGGGTAATGATACGGAGTTGGAAGTATGTTGGGTGGGTCCAGTGTGAAATGCCTATGAGACTTCAAGTGGAGATGCCCTTGTGAAAGAGCAGAGAGCACAGCAGGAGGGGGATTGCCATCCTACCCTGCCCTCCGTAGGGTCCCTGCCTTCCCTCATAGGTTTCCTACTCTGGAGAAAACAAAATGTCAGTAACAGAAACCTAACTTTGAGGATTGCCCTTTGGAACTGGGGCCTGAAAGCTGGCTTGGGAACAGAGAGAGATCTGGTGAAATTCTGTTTTCTTCTGCCTCAGAATTGTTATTTATTTATTTATTTATTTATTTTGTCTTAGAAATTTATGTTAAGAGTAGATGGAACCAGTCTAACATTTTATCCAGTTTTGACAGAAGTGGGTAAATATAGATTTACAAGTGTTCCTGAAATTCTGGGTGTGGATTCTGGCCAAGAAGCCCTTGTTGCTCTTCAGCTGTGGCACTGGAAGGGTAGGCTGCAGGGAAAAGGTTCCTCTGAAAATGAGGTGTAAAGCTCTGTGAGTTGAATATTCAATCTGACTCCTAATGAAAGGGACTTAAAACACTCTTCAGGGGAATGAGAGGTTTTTTTAGGAATAGAGTTTAAGGAATGTATGTATGTTGAAGGAACAGAAAAAAATATATAAGGGAAAGGGAAGTAAAAGTTCAACAGAATATTGAGAAAACTCACTTGTGTAGGCTTGGACCTTTTTTTTTTTTTTTTTAAAGATTTTATTTATTTATTTGACAGAGAGACACAGCGAGAGAGGGAACACAAGCAGGGGGAGTGGGAGAGAGAGAAGCAGGCTTCCCGCGGAGCAGGGAGCCTGATGCGGGGCTCGATCCCAGGACGCTGGGATCATGACCTGAGCCGAAGGCAGACGCTTAACGACTGAGCCACCCAGGCGCCCCTAGGCTTGGACCTTTTTTATGAAAATTTCTGCTCAACTAGATCTCTCTCTGAAAATTCCTCTGATAATTACTAACTTCTGCCCCTTACTACTCATTTCCACTTATTACTACATTTAATTGATTTACAGATTGAGAAAAATTAATAAATGTCCACCAGTCACAGTTTGCCAAGCACAGAATGAGACAGTTCTAATTTGATCCAAAAGCATCCATTGAGAAAGTAGTCACTGATCAAAAGAGAACTTTGCTTCTAAAACAGACCATCAGAGAGGCCCAGCCTCATTTTAATGATCCATCACTTCCATTGTGCTCTGTGTCTTCCTGTAGTGTTTAGAGCTACCAGGTGCCAGTGTGAACCAGCGTCCCTTATTTGGATATGATAAATAGTCCACACACAATGGCATTTTCCTCCTGTCATACTTTACAGCCTCTCAAACCTTAAGAAATCATACGAGTGAGACGTAGTCAGTTCTGATCCTAATAACAGAATGTAGTCTTTAGAGCCAGGCACAGTGGGCTTAAATCCTCCTTCTTGCCTTGTACTTCATGGTATCCCAGAGCTTTCCCGTCTGTCAAATGTGGAGTAGACGTGCTTTTATGACTGGTCAGTGAGACTGTGTCTGCTAAAAGCTTAGCCCAGTAAGCCACATACTGCAGTCATGAACAAGTAACTTTTTTGGGGGGGAGGGGCGCAGGCTGCTGCTTTTTTCCTGTCTTTGCATGATTAAAATTTAAGTTTCTTTGTGTGTGTATTTTTAAGTTTATTTATATGAGAGGGCACAAGCGGGGGGGGAGGGGCAGAGGGAGAGGGGGAAGCAGACTTTCTGCTGAGCCAGGGAGCCTGATGCGGGGCTCGATCCCAGGACCCTGGGATCATGACCTGAACGGAAGGCAGATTCTTAACCAACTGAGCCACCTAGGCGCCCCGTTGTGTTTTTATTACATTTCTGCTTTTATCACATGTAGCTCGTTTTTATCACAGTTCATCCGTTCCTGAGATACATGTGAAGTCAAAACCTTGCTTCAGAATAGAGTAATAGCTCATTTCATAGGCTGTTTGGTTTTTAAGTTTTAGTACTTACCTAATTAAACTGTTATTTCCAAATAGGGATACTAAGCCTTTCATTATTTTTAAGGGAAAAGGTCTTGTGGGTTGTGGCAATGTTGTTGATGGGTAGAGCTGAGGCTGGGGTTTGGAGCCCTGGCCTCTCCTAGTCTTAGGCCTTGTAAGCAGCTTGTACCATAGCTTCCTTGGTTAATAAATAGTCACATTTATGTTTTCAAATGATATTTTGAGTCAAGAATATAATATAAATAAGCTATTTTTATTATATAAGACTTTATTATTGGTACATTTAAAATGTGTCTTTGTTTGAAAACTTGAACATTTAAAGAGCAAAAAGGAGGGGGCAGAACACAAGTAGTATTAACTGCTTTTAGATAGGAGAGCATTGCCTGTTTCCTTTTTGATATTCAAATAGCAGCTGAAACAGTTTGAGATTTCATTTAGGGTGGATGAACTGAAAGCTCTTTGGGAGTCGTTCATTCCAAGGAAGCCGTGTTAATACTTTTTATCAATCTTTGATTATGGCGTTACAGAAAAATGACATACGTGTGGCTGATGGGATTAGGTGTTTGTGATTACTGTTCCTGCCTTCGGTGGTGGTGCGAATACTGCTTTCTCTAAACCAGATTGCATTTTGGTTAATCAGTATGGCTAACCAAAATCCTTTCCTTTGCAAGCCTACCTATAATAGGTTGAGTTGAACAAAGTACTTTAAATCTTTTTGTGCTGTCTACCCTGTGAGAAAACATCTGAGGGCTATAAGGATCTGGTAGTGGATCTTCCCTGAAGCCTCCTACCCTCAAATAGCAAAAGCCAGAACTTTGAAAAGGTTTTTGACCCAATGAGTGGGAAAAATGTATTCCCAATAGTTAGTGGGACTGAAGTAGTATTACTCACACTTAGATTTCACAGTCATATGGTCAGGTAGTTACAAAGTACTTGGTATGTGTTATTCCTGTCCTTCCCCTGCCCCCCATCTCTGTTAAGATTCACCTCCCGAATGAACTTTCCCCACTAGCCAGCCTCACTGGGCTTTAACACGTGCTCACAGCCCAGATTCTTCTCAGGAATCTCTAACGCACTAGTTTGGAATTCTTTTTTTCCCTCCCTACGTAATTATACCAGAACCCTAAGAAATAAATAAAAACGAAGAATGTCTCATTGGAAGAGCAGAATACTGCTCTCTGACCTTTATCCTTCCTTCTTCTTCCTTTCTTTAGTATCTCTATGGCATGCTAAAGCAGGAGAGACTTCTATTCCAGCCCACTGTCTAGAATTTGAGCCCCATGGTTGTCTGGATGTGGTCACTCATTGCCAATTTTTTCCGGCAGGGTTTTCAGTCAATGCTTCATCAGAGCGACTCAATATGGGTGAAATCGAGACTTTGGATGACTACTGAGCACCTGCCAGTGGACTGGCGTTCCTTCTCCTCTCTGCTGACCATGGATTCTCCACCTTTGGACACAACACTTACTCACCATTTACTCTATATCACTCTGCAACAAATCACAGAACCGATCATCTCAGGCTTTTTCTTCTAGCCCTTTGTGTCCAAGATTCTTTAAACTGTTTTTGTTGGTGAGCATCTCAGACTGTAGATAAGTGGACCGGACCCTGTGTCTTGGGGGTGGCAGTTGGGATTACTCCCCAACAAGGCTGATTTTGGGCAGCACCTGTTTCCTGTGCCGTGATTTCATCTACTGTGTCCCAGAAAGTGTGTTGGGATCTGCCAATAGCTATTTACTTTCTTATGTCACTTTTTTCCTTTCTATATTCTTTTTCTTCTTCTTTTTAACCCCCCATAAGGGCAAGGGGTCTAACTGGTGCAGTCATGAAGAGAGTTAATGGTAACAGACATTGACCAGCAACACCATGCCACGGACTGTGACTTTTGAGTGTCCAACAAGACAGTCAGAGCGCCCCCAGTCTGAAGGTCACATTGCCACTGCTAACTTTGGGATTGCATCAAAGAGGCCCTGAGTGGGGTGGAGTTTAGATTGGATTGGTTTGATGTTGCACACCCCTCGCCTGTTCTTTCTGAGCATCCTTTTGGAGAAAGGATTCATGTTTTTCTTCATTAGATAGTGACTTCCAAGCAAGCTGACTTCTCCCCTGGCATTCTCCAACCTGATTGGACAAAGGAAACCCTATGGCCTGGGAGAAGGACTTATTCTTAATTTTTCCTTTCTTACAAAAACTGATTTTTCCCATAAATATTTTTACTTCAGAGGACTAGGACCAGTTTGTTTTGGGCCTTTCTGCTGAAAATTTGTCTCGTTTAAGAGGCAGCTAGGATCTTTACCATATGTATGAATTTGTGTAATTTCATTTTGGATAGGGATAAACTTTTGCTTCTGATAAAAGCCCGGAATTTCATCTGGTTCCTCAGAGCATTACGTGTGTGTCTTGCTGTGGCCCCAAAAGGTTTTGTTTAAAGATTCTGAAATGGCAAGTTGCTTGCCTTTTCTGAAAAGAAAACATACAAAACCTAACCATCTTTAAGACCTTCATCCATGGAAACCACTACACAGGAGAATGCAGTGGGATGGAGGGGATGGGAGAGAATGGGAGAAGAGAAGCCTGCTTCTGGCTTCTGATCATGGCCTCCTAATACCCCTTCACTTCAATTATAAATGTATTCAAGCCCTATTTATAAACCAGTACTCTTCCTGCCTCCCCCAGCCCCCTGCAGAACATCACTCTGGAATTGCCAATCACACTTTGGTCTGGAGCCATTGGACCATCCGTCCCTGTGTGAGAAGTGCTGTGGTTTGGGTGGCTCCTGGTAGAGCACCTTTTCTTTCTGTCATCATTGCCTGAAGAAGGCTGGAGTTGCTCTGAGAGCATTTTGGTTTTGGCTGATTATATTTGGTTTCTATTTTTATTCTTTTGGATCACCATTCTCCCTATCCCTTCTTGCCTCCCTCGCACCCTCCCTCCCAAACATGTACAATAACTATACAGAGACTGCTACAAACTTGTATATAGTTTTTGGATCAAATAGCATGAGGAGATGGGGAACCATTAAAAGTTGGGACTCCTGCTCTCCTTTGCTTTGTAAATTCAAAAGTGGGGGGTGGGGAAGAGGGATAGTTAAAATGTTTACAAAACTTTAAGCTCCCTCGGAACTTTTGCCAGTGTGGAGGAAAATAAAAAAGAACTTAAATAAAACATGGTGGTATTCTGTCTGAGCGCACCTCTTCTACTCACCTTTGTCAAGGCTAAGTCTTGCACTAAACCGTTCTCTTGGCACCATGAAGAGGTTCCAAACACATGAGCACCCGAGACATGGAGGCAGCCATGGCTTTTCCTGCCAGCCTATGGAACACTGGCTGGTTCTGTATTTGGGAATGTGGAGGTCAAGATAAACACGGGTAAGTTTGACCACATGTCTTTACTCCTTTCACTGTCCCTTTCTGCTGACTCGTGGATCGTCTCCTACCCTTATACCACAGACACACCCTCTGAATGTGCCTTCCAGAGCCTGCCCACACCTTCCAAACTAGACTCCACTGTGTGCTTGTGCCGGAAAAATAAAAACAAATACGAAATTAAAACACAAACATTTGGGGTGGGGTAGGTGGATTTGGGGTAGCAAAGTCATCTTTATCACAGAACATTCCATTTACTTAACCAAGAACCTTGCTTCTACTTGAGGAATTTCCCACTTAGTGGAAAGAAACCACTCTTCCCCAGGAATGTTCTTCTGTCTCAGTCCTGCTCTTTTTCACAGTCTCATCTGTTCACTGACTTCCAACCACCACGTTATGTCCTTTTCTATAAACTTACTTGCAAATTATCTTAACTCTCGCTGAGTTTTAAAGTTATTTGTTTTGTATGTGGTTTGCTTTTACTTATTTTAATTTGGAGGCTTTAACATACCCAAACAAGATAGCTTTCCCCTAGATAGTCGGTGTTCTGGTTACTGTTGCCTAACAAATTACTCCAAACTTACTTAAAACAACCCCTTAATTTTGTTGGTAATTTTATGAGTCATGATTTTGGGGAACGGCTCAGCTGGGCAGTTCTCCCATGGGGCCTCCTCTGATTGTGGTCAGATGTCAGCTGGGGCTGTAATCTTGGGAAGGTTCGATAATGTTGGCTGGCCAAGATGGATCAGTCGTGTGACTGGCAGTTGATTCTGGCTGTTGGCTAGGAGCTCAGCTGGGTTCATGGCTGGAGGAACTATATATTCCTCTTCAGCAGGATATTTTCAGAGTAGGTGGGCTTCTTAGGCGGCAGTTGGCTCCCCGCCAGAGGAGAACCAAGCAGAGTTTGCATCACCATCTCTGACCTAAACTCAGAAGTCACATAGTGTCACTTCTGTGATACTTTTATTCTGTCAAAGTCCCCACACACCCACTGAGACTCAGGAGGCTGGGAACACGGGACCCTCTCCATCCTTGATGAAAGAAATAAGGTCACATTGTAGGAAGAGCATGTGGGGTGGGGGATGTCGTTGCCACTTTGGGTAATTATCTGTATGAGTTTATGCATATACATCAAGGAATTTTCACTCTCTTTTCATTGGTTCTAAGTTGGATTATTTTTTAATTTCAGGATAGATAATAGTACTTCTGGCTTTATCTTAAATAGTTAATTTTTCTCTTAGGCAACCATTTTATAAAGAGGTATTAGTGTGTCCTTTCATAAACACTATTTTTTAAATTGATCAGATAAAGAATTTGGAATTTGTTTTATACAAAATGCCCTCTGCATTATTAATAAGAATAAAAAGTCTGTGTATGATGGACAGAAATGCTACCGTGGAGTGAAGCGGTCTCTCCTGTGCTTCCAGTGTGGGAAGTAGAACTCCTCACGGGAGCATCAGGCATGCACATTCCAAACAGAGTGCGTTACAGCCAGGAGCACATCCCCCATGGAAGTTGGGCTCCTAGTTGATAGGTTTCATGGAGCAAAAAGAAATAGCCCAGCTCTGGAGATGGCTTTGACCCTGCTTGAGTGCAGGCAATTCCTAATGAGGAAGCTGCACTGCTTGCTGGGACGCTAGGGAGCCTGGGAACCTGGAAGCAGCCGGATGTGTGCTGTTTATTTTAGGGATGTCATTGGATGTCCTGGGAATGAAGAACCTATACAGCTCTTGGTAGTGCCAGTTCCAGACCAGGAACCTTCGAGAGGAGAGTTTCCCTCCAGAGATTAATTAGTGGGAATGTTTTGCAACTAAAACAGTATAGCCATGCTTCACTGTATGGGAGGAACAGCACATAGATGCTGGGAAGCAAGGGAAGAGAAGTGGGCCCTTTCCCTCATTGTTGCTCTGTAGCCTAGAATCTATCACTGCCCGCGTTTCGTTGCTGGCAAAGGGATGACATCACGAGGATGAAACTCAGAATAGCTTCAATACTCAGTTCAGTCCAGCTGGTCTTAAGCAGAGCCATTGTTTATTTCTTAAAGATTGTTTACTTGTCCCCCAAGGTGTAGGAGTGGTAGATTGGTGTCCCTTGACCAAAAATTATTTTTTCCTTTGAACTCCTCTTTTAGTGTGAGAAATGGTCCTGAAAATTGTCAGTGGGTCAGTATTAGGTTTGGTTGCATGTAAGACAAAAAACAAAGGGACTTAAACAAGATGGTTTATTTCTCAAGTAAAACCCAGAGGCTGGCATATTGCTCTGGGACCTGGGTTCTTTTTTTTAAATCCTTGATTGTGGCTTCCATACTCACGGTCATTCATGGTCCAAGGTGACTGCTAGAGCACCAGTCATCAAACCTGGTATTCCAGGGAGGAGGAAGGAGTGGGGTGGGGCAAAAGGAGCACTCCTCCCTGCTTACTCAGCCCCCTATAAGGGGCTTTTTTGGGAGACCCATCCAACATCTTAAGTCTTACTGGTCCGAACATAAATATGTAACTATAGTTCATTGCAAGAAGGACTGGAAATTTCAGGATTTTAGTTGACTGCTTTACCGCCCCAAATACCATTGGGGTGCTGTTTCTAAGAACTGGGGAGAACGGATATTGGTGGTTCGCAGTCTCTAATGCTAATTTTCTCTAGTGTTATGTTTTGAAGTTGCAAAGATTTGGGATAGTTTGTGCACGTTGACCATGGGAAAGGAATCCTAGCAACTACCCCAATTTGGCCTGTGGACTGAGGATCTCAGCCTTTTCCAATGAGGAGGCTCAGAACAGGTTCTGTTTCCATTCTTGTGCAGAGCTGGGAACCCAGAGCAGTTTCGAAAGGCCCAGCCTTGCTGTGTCTGGCAGGACAGTCTGAGTGGGGAAGCATGGCCTACCTGATGATCTGTGAGGTTTCATTCAGCTCTGACCTCCGGAGTATGTGAGTGCGATCTGTGTGTGCATCTGCACGTTCTTCCAGCATACTGCTGACCCAGAGTATTTTCAGATTTAGCACTTGTGTTCCAGTGTGGGTTCTGGATGATGCGTGATAATCATCCTTCGCACTTTACTGAAGCAGACTGAAGCTGAAATGCAAGTATGGTGAGACTCATATAGGGCACAATCACCTGATTTTTTTTTTTTTTTTAAAGATTTTATTTATTTATTTGACAGAGGGAACACAAGCAGGGGGAGTGGGAGAGGAAGAAGCCGGCTTCCCGCTGAGCAGGGAGCCCGATGCGGGGCTCAATCTCAGGACCCAAGGATCATGACCTGAGCCGAAGGCAGACGCTTAACAACTGAGCCACCCAGGTGCCCTCACTTACCTGATTTTCTGACTCTCTTTGGTAACATGAAATTAAGCCTTAAGCGGGACAGGGTCCCATCATGAAATAGAAACCGCCCTAAATATTCAGTCAAAAGAAAGGAAAAAAATAAAGTTGGTATTGAAAAGGTTCGTAGCAAAATGGGAAAAGGTAAAGTTACTGAAGGATCAATCAGTAATTGTAGGGAAACCATTAATACCATATCCAGTGATCCCATCAGTCATTCCGTCCATTTCTAGGTTGATCCTAATGTCTCTCCAGTTCACTTACAGTCTCACCTGGATACTCTGTATGAATATGAATATGGAAAAATAGAAAAATTGGTTTGTATCTACACATATATATATAAAAGAAGCAAGGAGAGGGGCCCCTGGCTGGCTCAGTTGGTGGAGAGTGCAACTCTTGATCTCGGGGTTGTGAGTTTGAACTCCACGTCGGGTGTAGAGATTACTTAAAATCTTAAAAAAGTAAACCCTCTTGAGGGTAATACCACCTAAAATAAGCAGTGAATAAAATATACATACAGTGAATAAAATATACATAAAATAAGCAGTGAATAAAACATACAAAATAAAATATATGCAGTTCTTGTTTTTGTACCAGCTCACAGGGCTGTGGGTGGTATTTGTACAACTTCTTCCCATACTACCCATTCCATGTTCTTTTGCCCCTGTGGGGTGACCTGAACCTTCATTCCTGAGGGGTCTGAGTCCTTAATGGTCCTGAGGTTATTGCAACTTTTGTTTTTAATTAGCTTTTTCCCCCAAGGTTAGTTTTTTAGTTTTTTTTTTTTTTTAAGATTTTATTTATTTGACAGAGAACCAGCACAAGTAGGGGGAGCAGCAGGGAGAGGGAGAAGCAGGCTTCCCGCCAAGCAGGGAACCCAATGCGGAGCTCAAACCCAGGACCCTGGGATCAAGACCTGAGCTGAAGGCAGACGCTTAACAACTGAGCCACCCGGGAGCCCCTAGGTTTTTTTTTAATGAAAAATTTCAAACGTACGCAGAAGTAGACTAGTGTCTTTAGAAGTGTCTGGGAAGTCCCATGATCTAAGTGCCAGCAGATTCTGTGTCTAGTGAGGGCCCCCTTCCTGGTTTGCAGATAGGCATCTTCTTGCTATGTCCTTGGGTGGCAGAGAGATCTCATGTCTCTTTCTCTCTATCCACCTTTTGATTTTATTTATTTATAAAAAAATTTATATTTTATTAAGATTTTGATTTTAATTACAGTATAGTTAACATGCAGTGTTATATTAGTTTCAGGTGTACAATATAGTGATTCAGCAATTCTGTATATTACTCAGTGTTCAGAATAAGTCTACTCTTAATCCCCTTTACCCACCTCCTCTCTGGTAACCCATCAGTTCTCTCTAGTTAAGAGTCTGTTTCTTAGTTTGTCTCTCTCTCTTTTTTTCCTTTTCTCATTTGTTTCTTATATTCTCCATGAGTGAAATCATATGGCATTTGTCTTTCTCTGACTTCATTTAGCATTATACTCTAGCTCCATCCACGTTGTTGTGAATGGCAATATTTTATTTTTTATGGCTGCATAATATTCCACTGTGTGTGTATACACACACCCACACACCCACATCTTTATCCATTCATGTATTGATGGATGCTTGGGCTGCTTTCATAATTTGGCTATTGTAGATAATGCTACTGTAAACAGATGTGCACGTATCCCTTTGAATTAGTGCTTTTGTATTCTTTGGGTAAATACCCAGTAGTACGATTATTGGATCATAGGGTAGTTCTAGTTTTAATTTTTGGAGGACCCCCCTATACTGTTCTCCACAGTGGCTGCACCAGTTTGTATCCCCACCAATAGTGCAAGAGGGTTCCTTTTTCTTTGCCTCCTCACCAACACCTGTTGTTTCTTGTGTTGATTCTAGCCATTCTGACAGGTGTGAGGTGTGATATCTCATTATGGTTTTGATTTGCATTTCCTTGATGATGGGTGATTTTGAGCAATTTTTCATGTGTCTGTTGGCCATCTTGTCGTCTTTGGAGAAATGTCCATTCATGTCTTCTGCCCATTTGTTGGGTTGTATCAATTCTTTGTACATTTTGGATACTAATCCTTTATTATCTTTTGATCTTTTAAAAAATCATCTTTCTTTGCCTTTGTCAGGGCCCCACCCTCATGACCTAATCTAACCCTAATTACCTCCCAAAGACCCCATTTCTAAGCACCATCACTGGAGGGTGAGTGCTTCAACATACGAACTTTGGGAGACACAAATAGCTAAAGCAACTAGTGTAACAAACTCCTACCTAACATAACCTAGCTTCAACAATTGACATTTTACCAGTTTTTATTTATTTCACCCTTTTTTCTTAGACTTTTTTTTTTTTTTTTAAGAGAGGGAGGGTGGAGAAGGGCAGAGGGAGAGGAGAGAGAGAATCTTAAGCAGGCTTCATGCCCAGTGTGGACCCTGACATGGGGCTTGATCTCACAACCCTGAGATCATGACCTGAGCCAAAATCAAGAGTCAAACACTTAACTGAGCCACCCAGGTGCCCCTTTCTTTAGACTATTGTAAGACAAATCCTAGATATGTCACATATTTTAATGTGTATGGTAACAGATAAGGATGCCTTTTTTCTTTTTTTAAGTTTTATTTAGGTAAGCTCTACACCCAACATGGGGCTTGAACTCACAACCCCAAGGTCAAGAGATGCATGCTGTTCTGACTGAGCCAGCCAGGCACCCTGATAAGGATGCCTTTTAAAATTTTTTTTTTTTTTTTTTTGAAGATTTTATTTATTTATTTGACAGAGACACAGCGAGAGAGGGAACACAAGCAGGGGGAGTGGGAGAGGGAGAAGCAGGCTTCCTGCGGAGCAGGGAGCCTGATGCGGGGCTCGATCCCAGGACGCTGGGATCATGACCTGAGCCGAAGGCAGACGCTTAACGACTGAGCCACCCAGGCGCCCAGGGATACCTTTTAAAAAAAGAAGAGAGTAGGGGCACCTGGGTGGCTTTTAGTCGGTTAAGCTGCTGCCTTCGGCTCGGGTCATGATCCCAGGGTCCTGGGATCGAGCCCCACATCAGGCTTCTTGCTCAGCGGGGAGCCTGCTTCTCCCTCTGCCTGCTGCTCCCCCTGCTTGTGCTCTCTCTCTCTCAAATAAAATCTTAAAAAAGAAAAAAAAAAACTACATACAATTATCACATTAACAGTGTTGATAATACCTTAACCCAGTCCATATATGATTTTCTCAGATTGTCTTAAAGGTGTCTTTTTTTTTTTTTAAGATTTTTATTTATTTATTGAGAGAGATGATAGAGAGCATAAGAAGGGGGGAGAGTCAGGGGGAGAGTCAGAGGGAGAAGCAGACTCCCCGCTGAGCAGGGAGCCTGATGCGGGACTCGATCCCAGGACTCTGGGATCGTGACCTGAGCCGAAGGCAGTCGCTCAAACAACTGAGCCACCCAGGCGCCCTTAAAGGTGTCTTTTTACAAAAGTTTGAATCAAAATCAAAATGAAGCTCTTGGATTGCATTTGGTGCAATCTAGTTCCTCCTCAAAAACAAAGTTGAAAAAACTGGGTCATTTATCCATGGAACATCCCGTATTTAGGGTTAGCAAGGAACATCTTTATAGTGTCCATTTGTTTATGTCTCTCACGTTTTCTGTAAATTCGGAGTCAGATCTAGAGGCTTGACTACATTCAGATTCTCCCCTCCCCCTCCAGGAATACTCAACTGCTTGCCTGGCGTACGTCCTGCTGTGTCGCGTCCGCAGGCGGTATTACCTGCCTGTCCCATTCTGACTTTCCCGTTATGACCGTTCTGTTGACCATTCATGTAGCAGTTTTAACATTCCTCAGTGGTCATTGTCTCGGTCCTATGATTGCATCTGTCATTGAAAAATAGTGACTTTTCAGGGGAAGAGGGGACCTTATTTTGAATAATTCAAGACTTAGAACTTGCAAGAACAGTAGAAAGAATTCCAACATGACTTTCACTCCCATCTGCTAACATCTTACCACATCTGCTTTATCAGTTTTTTTGGATAATCCGTTTTTCTCAATAAGGACTCTCCGTAACTATTTTTTATGAACCGTTTGGAAGCAAGCTGCAGACATTATATCCCTTGCTCCTAAACATTTCAGGGTGTGTTTCCTTGAAACAAGGACATTTTCTTACATAACCACAGTGTAATTATTAAAATTAGGAAATAAATGATGTAATACTAAATATTCAGGTTTCATTAATGTTTCACCAATTGTTCCCCTAATATTTAAAAAAAATTTTTTTTTTTTTAAGATTTTATTTATTTGACAGAGACACAGCGAGAGAGGGAACACAAGCAGGGGGGAGTGGGAGAGAGAGAAGCAGGCTTCCTGCTGAGCAGAGAGCCCGATGTGGGGCTCGATCCCAGGATCCCTGAGCCGAAGGCAGACGCTCAACGACTGAGCCACCCAGGCGCCCCCCGCTAATATTTTTTAAAAGGAGAAAACAAAAAGATGCAGGATGCCATCCATGATTATTTTTTGTATTTAGTTGTCATGTTCTTGAGTCTCCTCTAATCTGGAACAGTTCCTCTGTCTTTGTCTTTTCATATCTTGACACTTACGGGTGCAGGACAGTTGTTTTGTAGAATGCCCTCAATTTGGAGTTGTCTGGTGTTTTCTCAGGATTTGGTTGAGATTATGCAATTGGGCAGGAATAATACAGAAGTGATGTTACGTCCTCGATGTACCATATCATGATGGTGTTGGTTTGAACCATTACTGGTGATGTTAATTTTAATCACTTGATTAAGGTGGTGTCTTCCAGGTTTCTCCACTGTAATGATTTATTTTTTATTTTTATTTTTTTTTAAGATTTTATTTATTTATTCATAAGAGACAGAGAGAGAGAGAGAGGCAGAGGGAGAAGCAGGCTCCCTGCTGAGCAGGGAGCCGGATGCGGGACTCGATCCCAGGACTCTGGGATCATGACCTGAGCCGAAGGCAGACGCCTAACCATCTGAGCCACCCAGGCGCCCCTGATTTTTTTTTTTTTTTAATGGGAGATACTTTGAGACTTTGTAAATATGCTTCATCAGACTTTTTTTAAAGATTTTATTTATTTAAATAAAGAGCATGAGTAGGGAGGAGGGGCAGAGGGAGAGGGAGCAGTTAGAAGCAGGCTCCCGGCTGATCAGGAGCCCAACATGGGGCTTGATCCTAGGACCTTGTGACTATGACCTGAGCCGAAGACAGACGCTGAACCGACTGAGCCACCCAAGTGCCCCTCCTCATCAGACTTTTATCCACTAGTTTTAGCAGCCATTGATTCTTGCTTGAACAATTAATACTTGCCAAACTTTCCTTTTATATTTATTAGCACTCTAAGGAAGAGCTTTCCACACACACACACACACACACACACACACACACACTATCGGTTACAATCTGGTAATATTTTTCATGCACAGATTCTTCATTAGGTGCCCCTCCAAGTTGTCTTTTGTGTCCTTTCGCTATGTCCCCATCATTTTTTTGAGCACTTCCTTACTTTGGCATGAGATGTTCTAGGCTCATCATCTACTTTTCCTTTCCCAGATTTGGAATTAGCCATTTCTCTAAGGAGTCTGCTGCTTTTGCAGGGGAGGCCTGAGGATTTGTGAGTGGAAGAGTCAGATTTGTTTGAGTCTACCCAAATATCCCCATTCCACATCTCAATGTCTCACTCCTTTCCAATCAGTGCCATAGGCTTCACCTAAGAGAATTGGCACAGCTGTGAATTCAAGACTGTAGTTCTGCAGCTCACACAGACTTGGGGCCTGGTTTGCAGCCCTGTATCCACAAGAAATAAGAAATAAGATACCTTTTTTAAGACTGCCACAGCAGGACTCCAGTATTCTGATCATGACTTGGCTTTCAAATTTAAAGCCTGAACTTGTCGTTTTCTGTGAGCACCCAGTGAAGTAAAAAGTAGCCAGTTCATTTCACTCTCCTGTTGATCATCATCACCACTAAAAACATCAAATGCATTATCTACTTGGTCTCTTAAGCCTTGTCTTCAATAGGCATTTCATGCAAAAACAACCACAAGTCTTAACATACGGCGTGCCATACATTTCCAGATCAGGTTTTCCACTGGCAATGAGGTCTTTCCTGCCATTCAAGCTCAAACATGGTGGTGAACCAAGCTCAGAAACACATCTTTGAGGGCCTGTTTCTCAGGACGATTCCAGGGGCAAAGCTCTGTACTGGTCAGGATCTGACTGGGATACAGAGTTCACTCTAGGTATTTCAGACAGAAGAGATTTAGTGCAGGGATATGTTTTAGGATGTCTAAAGGACTAAAGGAGCAAAAAAGGGAAGGGAAGGTTGCTCATAAATTGACAACTGCACCTAGGCAACTGACATCAGCCAGGGCTGGAGAAAGATTCCTCAGAGGTCATAGCACTGTCGACTAAGGCTCCTGGCAAGGACCCAGAGCCTGGACTTCCAACTTGATGTGGCTGCCCTTGAAGCTGCCACCACATGACCCTGAGTCCCTGATGTTCTTACAGCTGTCAGAAAGGGTCACTTCTCCCCTCCCGCCTTGCATCTCACAAGAGCGCCTCCCATTGGCAGATGCTAACAGGAAGTCAGCTAGGACGGAAGTTTCAAGTATCTTGTGGGGATCTGACTAGTTATGCTGCTGCATTACACTGCAGGGCACAGAAAGTTGAGGATGGGGGACTGGGAGCAAAAAAGCAACACAAATGAATAAACAAGTGAGAAGATGCTCCCTGTTAACTCTATCCCAGAAATCCCAACTGATTGAATCCAAATATTGAGTTCCTGTTGCATACTGGACATGGTGGTGCTAGGTTTTAGAAATGCATTGGTGAATAAAACACAGCCCCTGCCGTCCTGGGATTTACAGTCACAGGGTGGGGATAGATAATCTACGAACGCTTCATCTAACGGCACCATTACTTATATCTGACAAAGGATGTTTATCTTCGATACACACACCAAACAAAATAAATGTAAAAAGACCACTCTAATAAATGGGCAAAGAAAACTGAGCAGACCATTCACAAAAGAGGATATTCCTTTGGTCACTAAATATGAAAAGGTGCTTAACTGTGTCAGTCATGGAAATGCATCTGCAATGAGACACCATTACATACCTATCAGGATGACTAGAAAACCAAAGACTCGCAATGCCCGGTGTGGGTGAGGATGCGGAGCACCTGGAACGCTCACGCTGCTTATAAAGTATAACCTTTATAAACGAACACTTGGGAAGACAGCTCGGCAGCATCTACAGAAGCTAAACTCTGCCTCCCCTCCGACCTCGCAATTCTGTCATTAGATTTATAACCAAGAGAAGCTAGTGGATATGTTCATCAAAAGACATGTTCAAGAATATTCACAGGAGCCGGATTCATAGAAGTTCTAGGAAGAACCCAAATAGACACAGATAAATGGCAAAATGGATAGAAGAATGATTAGGTTGTGACATAATTCATATAATTGAATACTATTCAGTAAAAACAAATGAGCATCTACATGCAGCAATGTGGATGAATCTTACAGAATGTTGAACAACAACAAAAAAAGCCAGAAACGAGTTCATATCCTATGATTCCATTTATTTGAAGTTCAGGAGTAGACCAAACTCCTCCATGGTGACAGAAGACAGAATCATGCTTTGGAGTTACTGACAGGATTGGGGGGCAGGAAGGATCCTACTGGTGTGCTGGAAATGTTCCATATTGATTTGGGTGATATTTGCCCTGGTGTATACACGCATAAAAGTTCCTCAAGCTGTAAACATAAGATTTGTGCTTTTCACAGTATATATGTTATTCCTCAGAAAATTCACCAAAAAAAAAAAGAAAAAGAAAAAAGAAAGAAAGAAATGAGAGTTTTATGTAAATATAAGTGCCAAGAAGAAATTACGTGATGTGATGGGTAGATGGGAGGCTGACTGATCAGAGCTGAGACCTGAATGGTGATGAGGAGATAGCCACGTAATGAACTGAGGAACTGCTTTCTGGGAGATGGGACAGCAAGTGCAAAGGCCCTGCGACAGGACAAAGTTTGGTGTGTTGGAGGAACCTAATCAAGACCAGTGGACTGGAACACTGTGAGCAGGACCAAGGCAAGCCTTTAAGGTGGCTTTTCTAAGAATGGGGGTGGGAGGTGGGGGGCACAAAGGGTGTGAGGTAAGGGGTGCTGGCAGTACTTTCTGAGAGGTTCGACGAGTGAGGGGGAGACAAACCTATGATAACTTTTAATTATGTGTCTAGGACATCTGGAAGGTCGGGGGCTGGGGTTCCACTGACTGAGCAGGACTAGGGAGGCATGGAGTCAAGGTCACTTTGGACACATTAAATTGGACATACTTTTTAGATACTCATGGAGCTTTTGGGGAGGCCGTGGGTGGTAGGGCTGAAGTTCTTCACCAGACCTGGGCTGGACACAGATGCCAGGAGCACACAGGTGGTGTTTCAAGTCTCAGGCATCTGGGAGAACAGAGAGCAAGAAGAAACAGGGCATTTAATGACATGAGCTTTTCTGGAAAGAGACTAGAGCTGCTGAGGGTTTGGATTGAAACTGCTTTAAAAGTGCTTCTGTTATTAACAAGGTCTGTTGAGTATTGTCTCCCCACCAGGCATCAAGAGCCCAAAAGTGAGCAGACTGTGCGGCGCTGACTGCCTGGGCTTCAGTCTCTTGAGCCAGGGCCATAGGTACTAAAATGCAGATCCTGGGCCTACCCATGGCCCTCGGATACAGAGTGCTGGAGGCATCTGTATTTTCCAAGTTCCCTGAGTGAGTCTTTTTGCACATTGAAGTTTGAGAATCTTACTTCCAGCGGCTGAGGAGCGTGTGTTTGGGGGGGCGGGGTAGAGACAGAGAGAGAGAGTGAGAGGGCTGGGGGCAGGGAGAGAGGGAAAGAGAGCAATTTCCTCTTTCTTTCCCTCTCTGAGGGTGGGGCTACTTTGGAGTTAGGAAAGCAGTCTGTTCTGTAAGCTCTGCTGTGTGTGTGTGTGTGTGTGTGTGTGTGCGCGCGCACGCTTATGTGTGGGGGGCGGGCACGGTGTCCCAGGAGGACAGAGTTTGCATTGATGAAAACCCTTCCCAGCCCTTTGATACCTCTTTCCCGCCGCTCTGAAGTTAACTAGCTCAGTCCTCGGTGCATCCCGTTCTCCAGCCGCGCTCCCTCACTGGCCAGGATGGCATTCCGTGTGGCCCTGCGCATGGCACTGCTGCTCCTTTCCGGGGCCCTGGCCCCTGCAGTGCTCACAGGTAAGGGTGCTCCCTTGACTGCTGCCACCAGCCGCCCGGGGCCAGGAAGCACCGTGTGGCCCACTGGGCAGAAGCCCTTCCCAGGAGACGGCCGCCGTTTGGGGTGATTCTGCGGAGGGCTCCTATGAGATTGGCTGCCAGGAGCCAAGTCGATGTCCTGGGACTTGCTAGCTGTGGGGACGATGGCCCCTGAAGCAGGGGGGTGATCTAGGGAGCAGGACCAGGGACATTAGCTGCCTGGGGGACACGGGGCTTACCCCAGCATGTTAAAATCTGAAGGCTTCCAGATCTGGGAGTCAGGAGGGGGCACTAGGCATAGGGCAAACAGCTGAAGGACCAGAGGCCCTGGGCTCCTAGACAGAAAACCCCAGAGCCCTGCTGTTTCACTTTTCAACCCTGTAAGCCCTTCTGTGCTGGCTTTCTGAAATGACCTTCCAGACTGAGGACCCAAGTACTATATTCCCAGCCCAGGAAAAATTCCAGAAAGAGCACAGGGCCTGAGACTCCTTGGCAAAACCGTGATGAGGACACTGGACTTAGCCTCAGTACTGAGGTCGAAATGGCTGGGTCTGGGGTCCGGTGAGAAGGAAGGTCCCAATAGGCTCAGGGTGGCAGGCTCCCTGGACCTCAGCCCCAGTCCTGGGCATGGCTCTAGGGCCCTCTGCTGGGAGGGGCTGGCCCAGTCCAGCTTCAAAGCCTGAGAGAGAAAAAGCTCAGACAGGTCGTGGATGGTCTTTCTCCAGAAGAAAGCAGTCTCTGTTGGCTGTGGGGTGGGCCAAAGGAGAAGTATTTCAGGGCCCCTGTGTGTACGTGTGTGTGTTGGGGGGGTCCTGGGGCTGGAGAGAGGTGTGGGTGGGGAGACCCCAGGAGACCTTCTCTGCAGCATGGCTTTGGGGGAATGTCTGTGGATCTGTAGGGGTGGCACCTGGATGCCAGCCACCTGAGCATGGCCCTGGGGAGAGGTGCTGGGGGCTGTGAGGCCCGGTGGACAGCCACACACTCAGGCACAAACACCGGGAAGAAATGGGTGACGGTGAGCTGCTTGTGGGCATGCAGGCCCCTCCAGATGCCCTGGGGAGAAGCCGGGCTTTGCTTCTATCTCTGTCTGCTAACCGTGTCTCAGCCTCTCTGTGCCTCTCCTCATCTGTACGTGGTGATAACCGCAGTCAGGAGCTCTGCCTCCCTCGTGGGGGACTGCGGGCCTACCGACTTCAGACACATGAGCTTTCAGGGTGGGCCGGGCATCCTGGAGCGCTCAGTAAATGTTGGGGGAACCGTGAATAAATGTCCCCAGCCCCTCTGGGTGCAGGGTGGTCTTGGGGCAGAACCACCTCCCCGGATAGGCTGGGGAAGTGCCCAGCCCCCCTTTATGTGGGAGATGTGCCAGCTGGGCAAGACGAGGGGCTGATGGGATGCCCCAGGAATTGGGAAAGTGACCTGAGTGTCGGGTGGCATCTTCTATGGACTAGATCTTGGGACTGTGGTCCTTGCAGATCCCCCACTCCCCACCCCACGCCCCACTGCACCCCTGCCTGGTGGTCAAAGTGGGTAGAGGTGAAGGTGCTGGCGCCTGGCTGCCCAGGTTCTGGGGCCGCCTGGGGAGCTCTGTCCAGTTTCTCGTTCCCTGAGTAGCCAGCTCTTCCAGCCCAGGATGCTGGCCAGAGGCCCTGGATCAGACTGTGCATACACAGCCTGGGTGGGTGGGCTTTGTCCGCTGCCACAGGAATGTTTGGGGACGTGTTTGGCTCTCTAGGACCTCACCTGGCCTCACCTCCCTCCACGTGTCCTACCAAGAACAGGCAGGCCAACTCCACCCCGGAGTCTTTGGGGTTTTGGCTGGCTGTGGTTCTTCCTGCTGTTCTGGGAGGGAGGATGTTTGGGAGGCTCTCAGCCACCCCACTCTGGGCTAGAAGCTCTGAGCAGGTGTGTAGAAGGTCTGGCAGGCCCCCTGACCTTTGCTTGGTGGGCTGGGGTCCTGTAGCAGGCAGGCAGGGAAGGAGTGGCCCCGTGGCTGAGGTCCAGGCCCGGCCTGCTGCCCTCCCTGTCGGTTGCCTGTGGCTGCAGCTACTGGGGTAGGGGGAGCAGGCCAGGTTGAGCAGGCGGGAGGCCAGGGCAGGGATGAAAAGGCCCTTCATAGCTGGCACAAAGGCAGTCTGTGAGCACGGGTGCCTGGCCTCGGGGCCCCGCGGTCAGAGGGAGTGTTAAACAAACCTATTTACCGAAAGGCAGGGCGGCTGGAGGCGGCGGGCTGGGGAAGAGCCCACCGTGGCCCAGGCCTGTGGCAGTGTCACGGGCCCCCCACTTCTCCTGGTTTCCTTGGTCAGAGTCACAGGACGTTGCTAACTCTGGTCCTTGGACTTTAGGTCTATCACAGGTCCTCCTTGGTCCTACCCGCCTCTCTGTCCTCACCTAACATCCCCCTTGGGGCTCACAGCTCACCTTCCATGCCCATGGGCTCCATCCTCCCTGACTTTGCTTGTGCTGCTCCCTCTGCCTGGCTTTCTTTCCTTCCCTCATCTTCACTCCTGCTCAGACGGGCCCTCCTGCTGGCAAACTCCCTGGCAACTGCTTCTTTTTAGGGCTCTCCAAGGCAGATTGGGGGGGGAGGTGGGTTATTGCCTTTAAACTTTGTTTTCCCCTTTTATTACAGCAAATTGAGAAAATACAGAGACATGTAGATGAGGATCAGAAAATGCTTTGGCCTCTTCCCGGCACCTGCACCCCCTTGGCTGGAAGGCTGGTGGCTGAGTCCAGGCTGCAGTTCTGGGCTGCATAAGCTGCAGGGAGCTGGCAGGCCTTTGGGGCCCTGGCTGTTTGGGTGCAGATGAGCCCTTGGGGGTCTCCCGTGATGATCAGCTGCAGCAGATGCACAGCACACAGATCCAGCTGGCCTGTGTCCGGCTGGAGAGGCCCTGGGGCCGAGGCAGCAGCTCACGATGGCAGTGACAGCACAGTTACTACTTGTGGGCCGAGAGAGACATGGGCCACTCCCATTTCACAGGTTGGGAAGTAAAGTCGGGGAGGGTGGGAGCGAAGTCAGTCTGCTGGGGTCCTAGGGTGACAGCGTGACAGAGCCAGGCTTTGGACCCAGCCCTTTTGATTTGGAAGCCTGTGGGTTCAGCCCCTCAAGTTTAGGGACTGGTTGAGTGTTGAAGGAGGGGTTAGAGGTGGGTACACACAGCAGGGATGAGGTGGCCTGCGCCACTGTGTCAGGCAGGGAAGATCTAGGCTTCTGTGGGGAGCAGCAGAGTAAGGCTGGGTCACGGCGGCGGGGGTAGAAGGGGAGAAGGCCTGGGTGCGCCCCCAACTGCCCTGCTCAGAGGGCGGCCCACTCTTCCCCGGAGATGGCTCCTGGGCTCTGGCAAAGGGCAGAGGTAGATGCTTACCTGGGCCCTGCTAGCTGCGGGCAGCTGATTCCCCAAATGCTACCCAGGTTGGCCCTGTGGTGGCCTCCTGCCGTGGGTGTATGGGGAGCGAGTGGGGGCCAGTGGCTTGTCCATTTACCTGGGAAGACAGGCAGTCTGTGAGCCCCAGACTCCAGGGCCCAGTAGTGGACATACTCAGGCTTTTTCTCTGGCCCAGCCCCTGGGAGCCTGAGGCAAGCACGTCTGGGGCCTGGCACTTTCCGTAGCAGCTATGAGGCTTGCAGACCCCTGCCTTCCCAGGCAGTGACAATGGAGGACAGGGTGGTCTTCGCAGTTGGTGGGGGGCCAGGGTGGCCCCCAGACACCAGCCTTTTGGTTCAGCTTCAGGCCCTACGAACAGAAAGCTTCACCTTTTGCCCGTGGGAGGCCTCCTTGCCAGGGCTGTTTGCTGAAAAGGGATGCCAGCTGGGGTAACCCTTGGGAAATAGGACAGGGATCCCTGCCTGCAAGCTGAGCCTCAGAACTGATCCAGCCCAGGCCTGGGAGAGGCTGCAGGGGCAGGGCCTGAGGAGTCCTGTACAGTTTGATTGGGAAGAGATTCTAAGTTTACATCGAAGTTGCAAAAATAATCCGGTGAACTCCAGCAGACTCTTAGATTCACCTTTGCCATATTTGCTCTTCTTCCTATCTCTGTCTACCCATTTGACCCATCTGAATGTTGATCACTTGAGAATAAGTTGTAGACATCATGCCTTTTGGCCCCTAAGTGTTTCTAAGAACAAGGATATTTACATAACCAGTCAGTTATCCAAATGAGGACATGGACATCGATATAGTACTGTTATCTAAGCTACATATTCATACTTCCCCAGTAAACCCCATAGCGCCCCCCATCCCCCATCCAGGAATACATGCTGCGTTCAACCTCCTAGGTCTCTAATCTGAAACAGTTCTTCAGCCTTTCTTTGTCTTTCTTGACCTGGATGTTTTTGAAAGCACAGTTATTTTAAGACTGACCCTGAATTTGGGTTTAGCTGATGTTTCCTCATGATTTGCCCCAGGTGGGCACTGTTAGCAGGAAAGACCAGAAGTCCCTTTGTGTCTTCCCAGAACAGCCCCTCTTTGGAAGCCGGCGAGTCCGAAAGCAGCTTGGCTCTGGCTTGTCTGGGCCAGAGGGAGCTCTCAGGGGTGAAGCCTGTGGAGGGAAAGGTGCCCCAGGGACCTGTAGGCAGGCTGGCTAGAGCTGCAGGAACGACGCAACTTCCCTGGTGGTTTCTGGGGAAGTGTATCCTGCTACTTCATCGTCTGGGGGCTTTAGAGTCCCAGCAGCGCTCCTCCCAGTGCCCCCCCCGCCCCAGCCTTGTTTTTCTCAACTCTGAGGCAGGGATACAAGAGTTCCTAGCAGCTGGAGTCAACAAGATGGTGTGTCGTGATGCCCGCTAAGCCCATTCTAGGGACTGCGTGGGGGCTGAGCATCCTCGGATCACAATTGAGATTAGGCACTGGGGAGCCCTGACCCTGCTAAAGCCAATGGTCAGGGCCGGGGCGGGGGGCGGTGAGGGGTAGAGCCTGGAGACTGTCTGCCATTCTGGTCTTTAACTGGGTGGCTGGGACCTCCTGTCTGGGAAGGATGGATGGGTCCAGGGTTAGGGTAGTGCTGTGGGGCTCCTCAGACCAGGATCCTTGGTGGGGAGGGGAGTGGTGTGGGGCTGGGGTTATCAACACACAGTCCTCTCAGTCTTAGCCTGCCCCCATTCCCTGAGGTCCCTGGGTACTCCAAACCTTGCTAACTCCCAACCCATGAGCAGAAATGCAAAAAATGCTGCCCAGGGACTGATGTGCTGATTGAGCCCCAGCTTGTGGGGGTGGGGGGGGGCATCGTCCCTTTCTTGGGGCTTCCCTTACACTGACCATAGACACCCCTGCCCATCCCTCTGGCCCTGTTCTGTATGGAAGCAGCAATATGCTGGCATCACAGTTTCTTAGGATATAGAGTCCCCTTGGGGTTTAAGCCTCGGAACATGGATTATGTGTGGGTGCTGGACCCCACGTCCTGTGGGCTGTGTGACTCTGCCCAGGTTAGGCCAAAGGAGGGGGACCAAAGGAGGAGTTTGCCTGTCCTCCCCACCTCCTGCAGCACTAGCCCCTCATGGGGCTCTGGGTAGGCAGGGACCCTGGTTCCTGAAGGGAGAGCTGCCTCACCTTCCTGGCCTCTTCTGCAGGCTCAAGGCTGCCCCGCCTGCCTTGCAGGGGAGGGGTCTCTGACGGGCGTCAGGTATCCCACCCAGGCCTGCAGAGCGCAGCAGTCCAGATGAGGGACGGCGGGCGGCCCGGAGAGAAGTGCCCTGCCCCTGCCGGCCCGACGCTCTGCTGCCAGCGCAGGGTCCTCACAGCTGTTTTCTGGGAGAAGCTGTTGGTCCCCCCGCCCCACCATCAGTCTGTCTTCACTGGGCTCGGGAGCAGCCTGGCCACAGTAGGGGTCCTGGAGCCCCTGTGAAAGGGGAGGCCTGGCGCAGTGCTGACCCCAGAGGCCCGCACACAGCGCCACCTCCGCAGCCGGTTAACCGCGGGGGCCACGTCCCTGTCGGCCCTGCGGCCTGCGCCCCAGCGCCTGTCCTTGGCCTTGCAGCCGAGGGCCCGCAGGAGCCCGCGCCCACCCTGTGGAACGAGCCCGCCGAGCTGCCGTCGGGAGAGGGCCCCGTGGAGAGCACCAGCCCCGCCCGGGAGCCCGCGGCCACCGGCCCCCCGGCCCCCACGGCCGCGCCGAGCCCCGAGGACAGCACGGCGCGGGAGCGTCTGGACCAGGGCGGCGGTACGCGCGGGCCGGCCGGGCGGGGGGCGCGGGGCGGGCGGGGGCCGCGGGGCTGACCCGCCCTCCGTCCTCCGCAGGCTCGCTGGGGCCCGGCGCCATCGCGGCCATCGTCATCGCCGCCCTGCTGGCCACCTGCGTGGTGCTGGCGCTCGTGGTCGTCGCGCTGAGAAAGTTTTCCGCCTCCTGAAGCGAATAAAGGGGCCGCGCCCCCACCGCGGCGCGACTCGGCTGCACCCCGGGGGCGCCCCCGTGTCTCGAGTGTGTCCGCGCGTGCGTGTGTGGGCGAGCGGGGCGGGCGACAACTCGCAACACGTGCGCGCGGGGGCGCCAGCGGGAGCCGCGAGTGCGCGGGGTCCCCGCACGGCAGCCCACGCCCCTGTCCCCGAAGTGCCCAGGGCCCGCCCCCTGCGCTCGGGCGCAGACTAACGGGCGCAGGAGAGGCGGGCCGAGCCGTGGGGGCTCCCAACGAGAGTCTGCGTTATTTGCGGGGGGGGGGGGGGCGGGGCGGGGGGGGCGCGCCCGGGGGTGGTGGGTTGTGGGGGGGGGGGGGGGGGTTAGAGGGGCGGCGGCGTCTTTGACTTGGTCAGCCAGGCCCCATCTGCCGGCTCGGAGCGCCAGACCCGTCCCTCCAGCGCCCCCGGGAACCCCTCCACCCCAGGGAGCCCCAGGAGCAATCGGACCACAGGCCCAGGCAGCCTCCCTTCAACCCCGCGTTTGGCCCTGGCTCTCCTTTCTAGGTCATGTCTTTTGTTTTGCACACTTCCCGGGAAGCGTAGCTTTTACTATTCAGAGAGAGAGAGATTTAAAATAGTGGCTGAGCTGCTCAGGGCATGGCCGGGAAGAAGCCTGAACTGCATCCCTTTGGAGTGGAAAAGAAGACTGGAGACCTGGAGGAGGGTCTGTCTGCACACCCCGTGATGGTTTGATACCCTGGGCCTAGGTGTGGGTGCTGGTGGAGGGAAGCTGTTCCTCTTCTTTCGCTGTTTCTAGCAACTCTTTTGGCCTCCTTAGCTTCCCTGAGCTCCTGACCACTCCTGCTCCAGCTAAGACCAGTTCTCTCCTCCTGCATACTCCAGATGAGCCCAAAACACACGAGGGTTAGAAGTCTCCACTTAGGAAGGGCTGTTCTAAAACTGACCAGTTCTCATGAAGCTGTTTAAATTACTTCATTCCACATAACCTCTGCTAACCAAAGCCCTAGTTAGAGCGATGATCCAAATCAGCATGCTGTTTACCAGCTTCAAAAAGATAAACTGGACAAGGGCCAGGACCAATGGTCACCCCCTCCCCTTTGTCCCAGAGTCGTCCCCCCCCCCGCCACAAGAGCAGCATAGGGCTCAGGAATGGCCCCTCTCCCCCTGCCCCCACTGCTGGGGGACTTAAGTATGGGTACTCCTCCTGGGGGTGTAGCACAGAGGCCCCATGAGCATCAGCCCCTCACTGTCGAGCCAGAGTGTTGCGCATGTATGCATCTTCCAGAAATCCATCCAATTCTCACAGGGTCTCAGGTCTCAAGAATGCCAGGAGCCATGTGGCCTGTGGGAAGATGCTACAAAGTCCCACTTGATCCAAATCCTGGGCTTCTAACGAAAGGCCTGTTCTGGCACGGAGAAAAGAGTGTCCTGGCAGAAAGAGTGTGGTCCCAAGCATGCAAGGCTGGGCAGGGTCAGATTCCAGACCCTCCACACTCCAGGACAGAATCAAGGGTGGGGGTGGGGTATCTGTGAGGGTTACCTGGGCTGGGCGAGGAGCTGCAGTCTTTGGGTAACTTGCTAGCACCAGAAGTGGGACGAAGTGTCCAAGGTAAGAAGGTAGGAAGGCAGCCCCAGCCCCATGCCTGGTGTTAGATCTCCTGTGGGATCACCACCCACAGACAGCCTCTGTTGCACTGTGGTCTCCCCAACCTGCGTTCTCACTTCCACTGCAGCAGAAGGGTGTCCCCAGCTCCCTCAAAGAGCATCTTCTGTTTCTGGAATCCTTCCACAAGTTGAGGTCCAAATCTTCCACCCTGAGGTCCTAACTCTGGCTTTTTCCTGTCCTGGAAGCCACCTTAACCTCCTCCTTCAGGACATGCTACTCCCTTGGCCTTGAAAGGAGTTCCTCTTTCCCTGCCCAGAACCAAACACCTCATTCCTGTGTGCAGCAGAGCAATAAAGAAAGAACAGAGCTTCACCTCCGTTATTTTATACATGATGCTTCTTTTAATGCAGCCAAAAATGATATTTGCTTTTCTCGGAACCAAAACCGATACAGGATGCAGTGGCCAATTCATTCCTCACAACACCTGGGCTCCTGAAGGGGCCAGAAGACACAAGTTACATCCAGCTTGTCAGGGAGCCAGAGGTGGCATGGGCCCTCGGCCAAGCTCTGGTAGGCCTGCCATGAAGCAGGGCCTGGCCGTGCAGCCAGAGGCTGGCAGAGGCTTGGGGAGGGGGGAGGACAGAGGCATTTGGTCTCTCGGTCCTTTGAATCGGAGACCAAGGGCTGCTCAACAAGCTCAGGCAAGGGCGGTCCATCTGCACGCCTGGGGGATTCTAATGGCTTCCAGGGTAGAGAAGGACATGTGCAGGGGGTCATGACAATCCTTCCAGCCTGCCCTTGGCCAGGGACACCCCGGGGTCTGGGGCCTCTTCCAGTGCCTGGGAAGGCCCCTGGAGCATGCCAGTCCACTTCCACCCCCTCCAAGAGACAAGAGGGACAGGTGGGAGAATACTGTTTAAAATACCCTTTCTCGTTTATAAATGCAGCAGAGGAAAGACGTAGGCGCCCTTCCTCCAGTTTGCAAGCGAGGGGGCCAAGACACATGAGCACTCAGCACGCGGCAGGGAGAGCGGTGGGGGTGGCTCCTGCACGAGGCCTCCCCCCAGAGCCCCTCCACCGTTCGTCGGGGTTTGCCTGCCCGGAGCTGCTCTGGCCTGCCCACCCGCGGCTTCCCGCCTGGCTGGTGACCCAGGCCGGGGGTCACTGCCGATTTCGGCTGCCCAGCTTCCTGCGATCCTTGTTCTGGCTGCGCTGAGGGTCGTCCATCTTGTGGACTCGGAAACATTCCTTGAGGTTCTGGGACCGGATCTTGGGATTCAAGATCTCCTCAGTCATGGAGCTGGGGAACCAGCCTCTCTCCTGGTCGTGCAGACGCTCGCCAAAGATCCACCCTGTGTAGGGGCGGGTCGGGGAGGGTCAGGCCGTGGAGGTGAGGGCTGAGGGCTGAGCCTCCGTCCCGGCCAGGGCTCCCATCTGTGCAGGGAGTAGAGGTGAGGGAGATGCAGGAGCCCCGCCGGCCTTTCCAGAGGGCACCTGCTTGAACAACTGCTACTGGACACACTTGGATTTTTTTCTCCCCAGGAGCCGGGAAAGCACTGCCCGGACCTCCTCCTGGGGAACGCGGTCCTGGGGCGCCACGGTGTGTCCCAAACGTATTGGCTTTGGAACCCATTCCTGAGCCCTTGGCAACTCTCTGCCTCTCAGCATGAAGCCAGGAGACCCCAAGGCCGCCCCCAAAAGGGAGAGGTATCCAAGCTGACCACCTGGAGTCTGGAATGCCACCATCACCCTCTTGCTGGGCAGCCTGTCTCTGAGCCTCAGCCTCGTGATGTCTGCTTCTGCCCATGGGGCTCAGGCACCCCCCATCCCTCAGACGGGTGCAGAGTCCTAGGGGTGGGGAAGGGGTGGTGCGAGTGGGAGAGGCGCCCAGCCCCAGGCCTCACCGTCTTCGGTCTTTTCCAGGATGTTCAGGATGTCGGCCAGCTCCAGGGTCAGCTCGTCCGGCTGCTGGGCCACATACGGGTGCACACACTGGACCTGGGGGCAGTCTGAGGGAGGGGACAGGGAGGTGGCATGTCCTCATCCCCGTCGCCCGTCCTGCTACGGACCCGGCAAACCGTGGACACCCCCGGGTGAGCAGGGCAGGCACGCCTAACAGAGCAGTGCAAATTCCCACGGCAACTGGAAAGGTCTGTTCGGAGAGGGGGGTGTGGCTGCAGAGAAAACGTGGTTAAAACCGCCAGGGACGCTGAAGGAAAAAACGATCTATGCATAAAGGGACGAAGAGGCCGGGAGGGGGGCTTATTTCCGACGTCAGAGGGCACTTCTCGGACCGGGATGTGGTGCTGGGAGCAGTTGTGGGAGGGCCAGGACTTGGAGAGCACATCAAGCCCATCAGCCTCTCTGGGAGGCAGGTGGGCCGGCACCCTTTTATAGTTTATAAGGTTTTCAGACAGCTGGCAACCCCAAAAGAACACTGGCGTTTGCCTTCTGGGCCCAAATTCCTCTTGGTTTCCTTGTGGGACCTGTCACTTAAGACCCAGTGACTTATTTCATTATTAAGCATCCACGTGTTTGTGAAGCTCAGTTACACTGATGTCGTCCATCTGGGTTGGTTCAAAGCCCCTCGGGCGGGGGAAGCCATGTGGCCGGTGGGACGCCGGCTCGTAGGCACTACCCTGTCAGAGCGCAGAGAGCCCCCCCCCCGCCCTGCAGCGCCCCCGCCCTGCAGCGCCCCGCCCCACCCTGCAGGCGGCCTCCCCCTCCCCGAGGGCACTTACCCAGCAGCCGGGAAGTGAAGGAAACAAACTTGGTTCTCCGGTTGGGGGCCAGTGAGGTCATCCAACGCTTCATCTCACTCCTGGGACATGGAGGAGGACACTGCCGAAACCACAGAGCGACCCCCCCACCCCGGCGTGGTGCCAGGCATCCCACAAGGCCACAGCAGGACAGCTAGGGGGTGCCCAGAATCCAAGGGAGAGGCATGGGGAGCCCTACAGAATCTCCTTGACACGCGTGAAGGTCCGCTGGTGAGGGAGAGCCCCCCCCAGACACCCCAAACAGCCCTGAAGCCACAGGCTCTCAGACATGGAACCGGGGAAGGCTGTTGTCGTCCCCATCTGGGTGGTAGGAACTGGACCTAGATGGGGGGCGTGACCTGTGAGCTCCGTCCGGTGGGGACAAGTGCAGGGCACCCCACGGGGCTCCAGCACCTCTGTCCACACTGACCTTGGCTGTCCCTCGCAGAGCCCTGGGGCTGCATGGCAGGTGGCCTGGCCGCTCAGAGGGGTGATAAGATGGCCCTGGGACCACCCAGTGGTGTGGGGCACTGGTCAGCGTGGCCCCAAGGGCTCTACATCTCATCAGGAAAGAGAGGCCCTTCCAGAGCCTGAGACCCAGACAGGACACACGCAGACCCCCCCCCCCCCCCGTTGATGGCGGCCCCTGGCGGCCGGTGGGCCACCAGGTGTGTGCTGAGCCCCGGAGCCTTGCTCCACCTGGGAAGGAGACTCGGAGGCGCCTCGGGCGTCAGGGGCAGGGCCGGCGGCGCGGGGCACTCACTGAGAGGACGCTTTCAGCATGTAGGTGGCCTCCCGGTCGTCCGCGTTCTCCAGCAGCCGCAGGATGAACACGTTCGCCAGCGTCTGGCCCTGGTCCTCCAGTTCCTCCACGCGGAGGAGGCCCCGCGGGGCCGAGTCAAACACTTGGTACTTGTCTCTGCGGGGACCCAGGATGGCAGGGTGAGTGTGTTGGTCCCAAGGAGGCCCCAGGGTCCCAGGGAACCCGCCACCCCCAGTCCTGCTGGCCCTCCTGTTCTGGCCACTCCTCACCTCCTCCTGGAAGCCCCCCACCTGAACACCGGTCCCCCCGGCCCCCCAGACTGCCGCCTCCCACGGTGACCGAGGGGCTAGCACTGACGCAGCCGCCAGGGCAGGGGCCCCCCCGCCTGCTCACCCCGGGATCTGCCGGCAGATCACTAGCAGGTCGTTGAAGAGGAAGAGGTAAATTTCCCGGAAGAGTTTCTTGGTCCGCAGGGTTCGGGACGTCTTGGGGCCGGACATCTGCTGCAGCTCACCCTGCTTCAGCAGCCAGCGGGAGTGGGAGATGATCGGCACCGACTGGCCGGGCGGGGGGCGGGGGGGGGGGCGGGGGTCAGGCGGGCTGGGCCCCCCCAGGCCCCGCCTCCCTCCCCAGGCTCCCCTGGCCTCACTGGCGTGCTAACCGGAGGAACGGCATGGGGGGCCGCACTGGGGGTGCGGTGGGGGGGACGGAGCGGTGCCGGGCAAGTGCGGAAGGGCGCGCGCGCGTGCATGAGGGTGCACACTCCCACGTGCGCGGGCATGCGTGCGGCCGTGTGCGCGCCTGGGTGCGGCCGTGCATTTGTCTGTTGTGTGTGCTTGCGTCTAAGTGTGTCTGTGTGGACTCATGTCTCTACACAGGTGTGTGTGTGTGTGGGGGGCCAAGTTCACAGGGGAGAGGGGAGAACCGGGTGCCATGGGACAAGCAGGCCAGTCTGCAGGCGCCCGCTGTGCGGCTCCGGGGGAGGCTCCTGGCACCCAGTGGTCGGCGCAGCAGGTGGAGACATGGGGGGAGCCCAGAAGGCCCCAGCTGGGGCTCAGTTCCTCAACACAGCAGGACCTCAGGGACCCTCAGTGGGCACGGTGTGCTCATGCGCTCACGTCACCAGAAACCAGGCCCCAGGGACCCTTGGGGCTCACTGATGCCTGAAGCTTGACATAAAGTCGGGGGAGGTCGGTCACTGCTTCAGATTTTCAGTCCACCCGCCCGCCCCCCATGTAAGAATCCCTGGAATGGTCCTTGTCACATGCTTCATGTGAACTAAGTGCTCAAGGTCACACAGCCAAGAAATGAGAGCAGGCAGCTCCAGGGTCCTTGCACACTCAGAAGATAAGCACAGGCCACTGCGATGGCATGTTCACGGCGGCGGGGGCGGGGGGGCAGGCAGGGGCAGCGAGGGGTGCCAGGAGAGGTGTCAGCGAAAGTGCCACTGTACTGAGATGCGGGGTGGCCGATCACAGAACCCGACCAGGGACAGATGCCCCTGGCCAGCCCAGCTGGGCTGGGGACACATGGACGGGCGCAGGCTCACCTTGATCTTAAACTCCATCTTCTTCTGAATGCTGATCATCTGCTCCGTGCGGCTCATCTTCCTGACACCCTCGTTGCACGCTTTTACCACCTGGCATAAGAGGGGGGACACGTGAGGCCAGGGGCACCCAGCCGTTCCTGGCCACCGCCTCTGTCCACGCAGGCCCCAGAGTGCGCGGACGCTGCTTGCAGCGAGACCGGCCGGCCCGCTCCTCGCCACGGCTCTCCGTTCTGGGGGAGATCGTTAAAAATTGCAATAATTTTACATGCACTAAAGTGGAGCGCAAAGCCAGCTTGGAAACCACAATCGCTTTTTGCAGAGATTACATGTATGAGCAGGTTTGCAAGGGCGGCACCCGGATGCCACCAGTGAGGTGTGCGAAAACTGGTCGTCTTTACCCTCTGCCTTTTACTTCTGGGCACTTGCTCAATTTCTTTTTTGTATTGAACATCAATTACTTTTATAAACTAAAAAAATCCACCTTTATTTTTTATTTATTTTTTATGGATTTTATTAAGTAATCTCTACACCCAAGAAGGGGCTCGAACCCACAACCCCGAGATCAAGAATCGCATGCTCTACCGACTGAGCTGGCCAGGTGCCCCTAAAAATCCACCTTTGTTACGAAAAAGGTAAGCTATGAGAAGCACAAGTAGAGCTTTTGTTAGACAAGAAAGGGAGGTGACAGCAGAGAAGAACTTAAGAAACAGAGAGCCTGGCCCCCGGCACACGGGCCTCTCGTGGGTGGAGACGGTCACTGGACTCACACTCTGGGGCCCAGTGGGGGTCGGGATGAACCCCCGCCTGATCAGGTGGCCAACTGGTAAGGGACAGGAGGAGGGGCCGGCCAGGGAGACAACTGTGAGAAGGAGCCCTCGTGGCTCCAAGTGGCTTAGAACTGCCATCCGATGGCTGCTGAGGCCAGTCCTTTCACTGAGCTGCTGCCTCCGGTACAAGAAGTGGAAAGGGCCCCCCAACCCCAGGCTCTCGCCCATCACAGTCACGGGCACGACAGAGCAGCCCCACCCCTCTGCCAAGAGCTGGCTCGCAGCGAGGACGGACACACCTGCTGACCCCCCGCACATCCCCTACTCTGCTGGCAACCCCCAGGAGGAACCGCCTCTCCAAGGGTGAGCCATGGACATGGCGTCTTCCCTCTTGGGCAGGAAAAGCCCAGGGCAGACAGGAGGGGAGCAGCCTGGGGTCGGGGAGAGGCGTGGGGAGGAAGGCACAGGGCTGGGCTATGTCAGGGCACAAGAAGAGCCAGATCCAGCCCCTCGGGCGTCACAGGAGGGAAGACACTGGAAGCAGGCAAGGACAAGCGTGGGGCCGCCGGTGGGGGGCAGCAGAGGTCACCACGGCTGAGGCCTGGGCGCACGGTGACATCTGCTCAGGCCACACCCGATCTGTTTTGGGAACTCAGTGACTTTTCTTTTCTTTCTTTTTTTTTTTTTAAAGAGTTTATTTATTTATTTGACAGAGAGACACAGCGAGAGAGGGAACATAAGCAGGGGGAGTGGGAGAGGGAGAAGCAGGCTTCCCGCCGAGCAGGGAGCCCGATGCGGGGCTCGATCCCAGGACCCTGGGATCATGACCCGAGCCGAAGGCAGACGCTTAACGACTGAGCCACCCAGGCGCCCCTCTTTTCTTTTTTTAAAGTAATCTTTACGCCCAACGTGGGGCTTGAACTTGCGACCCTGAGCTCAAGAGTCACCTGCTCCCCCGACCAAGCCAGCCAGGCGCCCCTCAATGACTTTTCGATTGCAAAAGCAGATATTAAAAATGAATTTGCAATTTCCAAAGACACAGCGACAGAGGAGGAGGCAGGACCAGAAGGCAGGTGTCCGGACAAGGAAAACAGTTCACTGGGAAGGAAGGAGGAGGAAGCACAGCTCACCATTTCCAGCTCTTTGTGGGCGTCCAAGGCAGTGCACTCACGCTCAGATCTTTCTTCCACTCTCTTCAGAATGTTCTGAGCACAAGAAAATCTGCGTTAATTTGATCCTGTGTGGCGTTTCCTCCCCACCCCGCCCCCATGCAGCGGTGACACAATGAAGAGCCCAATGGGGCGCAGGAGAACCCACAGCAGGCCCAGGACCGAGCATCCTGACCCACAGGGGGGCCCGGCTCTAAAACGATGACCACAAGTCAGGCTCCTGCAGAGAGTTAACCATGAAGGCTAAGCTGCAGCCCGAGATTTCCCTGCCCCCCCCGCCCCCGCCGGGGGCTCAACAAGGAGACCAGAGAGAAGCCGGTGGCCCCAGTGAGGTGGCCCCAGAGGGGGTACGGGCATGCGCAGGCCTGCCCTGGCCCCGTGGGGCGCACATCACTCATGGCAGGCACGGGGCAGGGGCGGGGGCGGGGTGGGGGGGGGCTTCCCTGCCCGGCCCCTAGGACTGCCGTTTGTAGCCGAGTCCCAGTGACCCTGAGACTTTGTTAATTCTGGTCTTACTGATGAAAATGCCTTTTTTCCAACTGTTTGATTTTCTTGAATTAACAAAATGAGGCTTTTGCTCACCTTTGCCTCAGACACGCTTCCTCGGACCACTTCCCTGACGGCTCCAGGCCGCCACCCCCTCCCCTCGCCCCCATGCTTCCTCAACACAACACTGAGCTAGGTCTTGATCTTACTTTCGTTGGTTTTCATTGTATAAAAATTAAGATTTTCATATATCCATATATGCGCTTTTGCTATGATTTCTTAAATGCTCCCCCCTCTGTCTTCTGTTTCAGTTTTTCCAAGTTAAAAAAAAAAAAACTCACACATCCCTTCATTGACCGGCGCCCTGTGACTTGGGTTCGTGCTCCCTGAGTTCTCGAATAGCGCCCTCTCGGGCTGTCCAGGGGGTGGGGGTTGCTTCCTCTGACGCCCCTCTCTTTGGTCTCAGGCCTCTGGGCCCGGTCCCCCCCTCCCCTGCTGGGACCTCTCCTCCTTACTCTGCTGCCAGGGACTAGCTAGCTGCCCCAGGACTTTGGTCTCTGCCCCGTCTGACCTCTGAGCTCCCCTAACTATGGCTCACAGGTCACCTGTCAGCTCATTGACCACAGAACCACGGCCAGATCCACACCATCCACTCCCTCTGCCGGGTGGACCCAACCCCTCCCTTAGCCTGCGGCAGGCACGGGGTCCCCTTTCAGGAAATGTCCCCCTCTCCAGGCTTCCCTGGCCCCAGCCCTCCTGGGCTTCCTCCTTCCCCCTACTCCTCCTTGGGCACTGTGTCCCAGGGCTGGGTCTTGGGACCCCTTTCTCTCCTTCCCTGATGGTCTCTTTTACTAAATGCCACCTAGATGCTGAGAGGCTCTGTGCTGACTTCTCCCTTTAACTCTGCACTCGGAGATTCGCGGGCTCAGTCATCTCAAGCTCAGCGAGGTCACATGGAACCCTGATGCTCCCCAGCCTGTCTCCCTGCCTCGGCAGGGGCTGCGTCATCCCTCACGCTGCTCCAGCTCAGATTCTTCCTCCCTCTTCCCCGGAGTAGCAAGTGGGCATCTCAATTCTGATTTCCCTCCAGGATCTCCCCTCCTCCCACCTCCCACCCTCCCCGCCTCTCCCCCAGGCCAAGCTGCCTTTCTCCCATAGCTTCCTGACCCCTTCTCCCATTTGCCCTCCTACTCTCCTGCCCATCACTCTGCACAGGCAGCGTTGTGTGCGCTCACCGAAGGCAGTCAGATCAGGCGATGCCCTGTCCTCCTGAAGAATGAAGCCAGCATCTTACCTGGTCCCTCGGGGCCTCAACTGGCCTCACTACGTCTCTGCACTCACTCCTGTCAAGTTCCCTCAGCTCACCACTGGCCCTCCTGCCTGTGAGCCTGGCTGCCCCAGGGCCTTTGCATAAGCAGTTACCTGTCACCTGAATGGCTCCTCTCTGTTAGCCAAGTCTCAGCTCAGATGTCACTTATCTAAGAGTCTTTCTTCACCACCCCCAACTGGCGGTGGCCAGGCAGTGACCCCCGATCATGTGCTCCCCCGTTTCACTGTCCTCACAGCCATGACCACTTCCCACTTGTGTGTGCTTGTCGATCTCTCTCCCAGACTATGGCTCACCGGGAATAGGGGCTGAGTCCCCCACTGCCTGGCACACAGTAGGAGCTTCGTTAGGGTTTGTGGAACAAATGGACTTCCTAGAAAGCTAGCAGAGAGCTAGAACGACCAAAGGAAACGGTCTGCAGCGGGAGAAGCATACGCAAGCCCGGTCCGCACGTCGGGTGGGAGAAGCTGGTACCTGGACCAACAGCTTGAGGCGCGTGATCCTCTGGAAAGGCAGGATGAGGAAGGAGGACAGGGGCAGCCCCCGGCACTTGGGGTCCAGCTCCAGCTGCGCAATCAGCTCCCGAAAGGCTGCCTTCTCCTGGCTGGGGGACACAGACATGAGAGTGGGTCTCTGGCTCGCAGGTGGCGTCAGTCGGAAGGAACCAGACAGCCCACGGGCCCGGAACACACGCTGAGTTCTTGTCTTTTAATGGAAAATCGACTGTTCATGTGCAAGCCAAATAACAATAGTGGCTTCCCATGCCCGGCCCGTGAAAACTTAGCAAAATATGTTGTGTGTGGGAAGGTAAGAATTCCTCGTGCGGCCAAGTTTATGACTCAGACGCGGCATTTGGTGATTTACCCAGCAGGGATCTGTGGCAAGGTGACCCCACATAGTGACAGCAGCGGCCACAGGCTGGGGACAACGGCTGCAGGGCCCAGCGCCGCTCCTGCCAGCAGACACGAGCCGGTGGCTCGGCAGTGGGGAGCGGGGGCCGCCGTCCCCTCGGGCCCAGACGCCCTGCGCTCGAGGGGCGCACCGTGCACCCTCGGCCCTGCAGCGCCGGCATCCTGTCCTCCTGTCTGCTCGCTTGTCCTCAGAGCTAGCGTCCCGATTCCCTCGAGTCCCAGTTTTCAACCCCTGAACGGAAAACACCAAACCCCCGAATGCTCAAATTTTAAAACCTCCACAGTTAGCGACGAGGCTGGATGGCCAGGCCCAGGGGAGTGGAGCGTTCAGATGTCACTTCTCAGGGAGGCCTCTGGCGCTCCTGAGCGCAGCTAAGAACACATCCCGGGTTCGACTGTCACCGGAGCGTGACACACACACGTGAGGTAGGCAGAAGAGGCAAACTGACGGGAAAATCACTTCATCTACCCGAACCCCAGGGAGGCTGACAAGTGGGCAGATGAGTAACGAAGTCAGGGTGTCGCTGGAACACCAGACACACCCCCCGCCCCATCCTTGCCTTTGGCTCTAGTTCAAACCACCCTCCCGACCTCCTGGGCCCCGAGGGGCCCTCCCGGCCTCAAACTCTCTTTTCTAAGCTCACAGAGCTCAGCCCAGCCGTTCCGGACACGGGTCCGGTGGGCGCCGTGGCTGGTGGTCTTGGGGTCAACATTCCTCTCGTGACCCCGCAGCCCCCGGAACGTGCCAGGCGTGGAGACTGTCCCGGGAAAGCAGAGGTCCCAGGACGGCGGCTCGGTGTCCCGGTGGGAGAAGCGACAGCCCGCAGCCGGGGAGGGGGTGCACTCACAGCAGCTGTTTGTAGGTCCTCTCCTGGTAGGTCTGGTTGCTGACGTAAGTGATGTACACCGAGAAGTGGTTGGCCGCGTAATGGTACACGATGTCGCACACGTCCGAGATGACGATGTTCTCCTCCATCCGGCGCTCCAGCTCCAGGAGAAACCTGCGGCGGGGCAGCGGCTCGGGTTAAGGGCGCCTGGACAGGGACGCTCAGGACACACCGCCACCACCGGGCCTGGCTCGGGCAAAGCCACAGACGCGGCAGGACGTGATGCCCACACTGAGGGCGCGCTTGGTCACATCAGGGAATTACTCGTCCAGTGTTTTTAGGTGTGTAATAGCGTTAGGAGTGTTTGTCAAAAAGAGAGAAAGGGGCCTTATGTTTGACGTACATACTGATGTGCTCACGATGAGGTGACGACAGGGATTCGCTTCAGCGGGATCCCCCGGGCGGTGGGGAGGGTGGGGACGCGGGCAAACCCGGATGCCGGGCTGGCGGTGGGCTCGCCACTCTGGTGTCTCTACTTCTGCGTGTTTGGAATTCCCCACGAGAAAGTATAAGTAAATACATAAATAAAAAGACTCCCTTTCCCCCACGGGGTGAAGCGGCAGAGGCCGAGGGGTCTCTCAGCCACCGTGCACCCGAGCCCACTGGGTGGGGCTGCCGGGAGGAGGTGGGTGTCCGTGCGGAGGAGGAGGGGCCCACGGGGGGCCCACAGAGTGCCCGGGGCGCCCCAGGGGTGGAGGGGCCCCTCCTGCCACACCGCGGCTTCACATCTGAACGTGTGTGGTTGGACCAGCGCACCCATTGGCTGAGTTTTGCGCTTTGAGCCGCAGACTCCGTGGCCCAGCGGGAAATGGTCAGTGGAGGTTCTATCCTAAGAGTATGATTGGCGTCCCTTTCCTCTTTGCGAGAATCAATGAATAGTTGTTTATTCCTCCTTCAGTTAAGCTCCTCCCATCCTTCACAGGCGAAACCTAAGCACGGTTCCAAAGCCACTGCCATAAATTATTGCAAACCCCATCTAATCGGAGGAAGAAGGCGTAAGGCCAGGACGGGGCTCTGCACTGGCCCCCAGACGGTCTTGGGGCCCTGCGCGTGCCAGGACAGGGTTTTAGGACACCGGGATAAAGAGCAGCTCACACGGACCCCCCTGGACCTGGTCAGGACGCCCGCCACACACCTGCCTGATGGTGGGGGACACGTGGAGCACTTGTGCTGATGGGAAGGGTCTGCACGTAGCAGGCCTGTCCAGGGGGACGTGATCTGCCGCCCTGCTGGGAGGGGTGGCAGATGGTTGGGTTCACGTGTTTGTTTATATCTTACTACAGATAATTCCGAACACACACAAGCATAGAAACCTGTGCAAGGAGCTCTTGCCACCAGCTTCAGCCATGCCCCAGGTGAGAAGCTTCTAGAAGCTAGGCCCCACAAGGCCCAGAGCAGGTGGCTCACCGCTCACTGACGGCCATGACGTCCAGGACGTTGGAGAAGAGGATGTGAGCCTCGGACGGGTGCAGGATCTTCTTCAGACGCTCATTCTCCATGAAGTGAGACACAAGCAGGCTCAGGCTTTTATAGTAGGAGGCCTCGGAAGTGACCAGCTCGAACATGGCCTGTGTCGGGACAGACAGGCAAGAGGAGGGCCAGGGGTCACCTTGCAGGGGGGCGTCTACCGCGCTCCCAGTTAGAGACGCAGAGACGGGCAGGCCCGTGTGCGCGGGGGCGTGTGGAGTGAGGGCGCCTCCACACACTGGCAGCGAGCCCCCTCTGCACAAAAGGCAGAGAGAATGTGCTCATGGCTCCCTGTATCCAACACTGGAGACCACCTAACGCCCGAAACACAGAGCAGGTGAAAACCCAAGAGGTCAGTCATCTATGGGAGGCCCAGCAACTGCCTAGGGTGTCCTGGTGCAGGATGGGTGTGAAAATCCTTACGGAGGGACGCCCACCCTTACACGCCCCCAAGGCCGGCTGGAAGAACACGGGGGGCCACAATGTCAACCACACGTATCAGCAGGGGGAGCAACTTATATCTTTAACTTGTCTGAAAATTGAAAAACGAGCATCTATCATTTCTTTCACGGTCTAATTTTATAATGTAATCGATAAAACAATTTTTGTTTTGAAAAAGAAAAAGAAATCCAGAATTAATAAGCTTTTTGGAGGCACCCTTACTCTGTGTCATGACTGCTACCTGATCATTGAGCCTCTGTGCTCTCCGGTGAGGAGCTTCTCTGGAGTGAGGGCGCTAGCTTCCGGCTCACCTTCCTCCCTTGCTCACAAGCAAACCAACGACCCTTCCTGAGGGGGGGATTCAGGTCCCACAGTGGTTGCCCAGAAGGGACCGTGTAGTGGGGTGAACCATGGACCCCCCAAAAGCTCTGGCACCTATGAATGTGAACTTATTTGGAAACAAGTACTTTACAGAAGGATGTCAAGGACATCGCTGGGGATCGGGAGTCTAAATCCAATGACAGGTGTCTTTAGAAGAGAGCCATCTGACACGTGAGGGACGTCTGACGCGGAGGCATGGGGAGGAGGCCGTGTGAAGACAAGGCAGAGCTGGATATGCTGCCCCACGCCGAGGGCCACCTGCAGCTGCAGCTAGAAAGGGCAAGCGGCTCCCCGGAGCCCTCGGGGGCAGTGAGGCTCCCGCCACTAATTTGTTACAGTGGCCCCAGGAAACGATCACAGCCGGAGGAGGGGTGGAAGCAGGAGGGGGAGGAGCACCGGGACTCCGGTCCTCCTTGTGCCCCGACCACCCCACATCTCACTGCAACCCTCCCGCCACTGGCCAGAGCCAGATGCAGGGCTCGAGGCTCTAGCAATGCAAGCCGGAACTCCAGGCTCTGGGAGGCCGGGCGGGAGGAGACAGGGAGGGACTAGCATTTGTTCCAAACGCACCAGGAGTCCTCCCAGGTCCCCCAGGAAGGGGCATATAGGAGCTCCCGTTTCACCACAGGAACCAGATGCAGGGGCGATGTAATGCCCCCCAAGGCACCCACGGATGATGGAAGAGCAGAGACTCAGCCCAAGGGTCTCCCGAGCACCACGCTGCCCCGTGAGAAAGAAGGGACATGTTTGTAAGTTGGGGTCACGCGGTAGCATAAACCTGCCCAGCAACAGTGACGAAGTTCACAGGGAAGTCACTCCAGGGGTCGTCCACCCATCACAGAGCCTGGGCCACCGCAGCAGAGAGTCCCCCAGGTGCCCTAGGGTCTGCACCTGACCTGGGCTGACGGGAGACGCATCCCCAAGTCACGGGGGCCTGGTCCCCTTAGCGGACGAAGCCACAGAAAGCACATCCCACCGGCCTCGCTGGCGGCCCCAGCGCTCGGCTGCCGACGGCTACGCACCGGGACGGGGCTGTCATCAAACCGCGTCCCCGCTGCTAAATTTAAGTTTCCTAAGAAAATGTCAAGCCATTGCAGCTTGCGAGCTCTAAGCAACTATAACTAAAAAACCCCCCTAAACTGAGTGTTGCAGAGAGGGCACAACACCGTGTCCAACCCGCGGCCCCGTCTCCCCGAGTGATGCGCGTCAGGCCCGCCCGGCGTTGCACCTGCAGCCCCAGGCCCACGGCATTTTGTCTGCGGGGGCTCAGGGGGCCGGGGGCAGCGGGGCCAAGGCAGCAGGGCCTTTCAGCGGCTCGGCCTGACTCGCTGCTCACGGACACCAGCTGAGCCCACCGCCCACTCCCCCTCCTCCGCTGACAGGCCATCAGTCGGCCGTGAATTCGGCTGTTTGTCTTCGTGTTATGTCACGTTATTTACTACATCACTATGCTTGCCTTTTCCTTATCGATACTCCTTTTACTCTCATTCAAGCCTCGTGGTGGCAGCGCGGGGCTGACGGGGATCTGGGCCCTGTCTGCTCTCCAGACTCTCACTCACTCACTCACTCACTCATTCGTTCACTCACTCATTTGTTCACTCATTCACTCACTCATTCACTGATTCATTCATTCACTCACTCACTCACTCACTCACTCTCCCATCTGCTCCCATGTTTACTGAGTGCCTGTTTAGGCCCCGGGCATTCAGTGGCGAGCGTGGCCAACTCCCTGCCACCATGGAGCTTGTGTCCAGGGGTGGGGACAGAGCAGACAGGAGTACAACACTTCTGGTCAGGCGGTGAGAAAGGCCACGGAGCAAACGGGGACAGGTATGAGCATAAGAACGTGCATGTGAGTGTGTGTGTGTGTAAGAACGTGTACGTGTGTGTATGCGTGTGTGTATGAGAGTATGCATGTGTGTATGAATGAGCATAAGAACGTGCATGTGAGTGTGTGTGAGTGTGTGTAAGAATGTGCGTGTGTTGCTTACTGCAGGGCACTCCTTCCTGATAAAACCACTGCTCTGTGGCGGGGCTGGGTGAGACCCCCCTTGCCCACCACCCGGCTGAGACCCGTGGCCTCGGGGAACACTCAGCTACACTGACCTGAATTTTATCAATCACGGCTCGTCTCTCGATGGGTGCTCTTAGTGCTCAGTTCGATCTGTATTCTTTGATTTCTGCCAATATTCCTGTTACACTTCCAGTTTTTTCCAGCCCTGCCACTACCAAGCCCGCTCCTGCCTGGGTTCTTTTCAAGGGGTAAGAGCCGCTCAACTCTGGACGCTGCGTGGGAGGGGCTGGGCCATGTGCTTCTGCAGTTGGCTGGGACGGTGGTGGGCCTGGCGCCCGCCCCGGGCAGCTGAGCAGCGGAATGGTCAAGGCTTCTGCCTTGGAGTTAGCCAGACCTCGGCCATGAATGAGAATTGCTTTATCCAGCTAAGCCTGTTTCCATGCGCACAAAATGGGAACAACAGTCCCCAGTGGACAGTCCTCAGCCTGGAGCCCGCCCATCTCAAAGCACCTGCTGGACGCCCAGGGTCATTACCAAGCTGACATCAGGGCGCTGCCCTCACAGCCTGAGCTTCATGGGATGGAGCTCCGGCCAGAGGGGTTAAGAGGGGCTTGTACTAGGAGGTGACACGGGATGTGACAGCAAGCCCATTCCCAGGGGCGCAAATGTTCATGCAGAGAAGGATGTAGGCACCTGGTGGGACAGTGGGGCTGGTGGCCAGGCCACGAGAGAGGGCCACAGAGGAAAGAACAGGCTCCTGTGTGCATTTCTGAGTCTGTCCCCCTGCCTGCCGTATAGGCCAGAACCACACAGCCCTGTTTTCCAGTGTCCGGGAGGGCTGCTCCTGAGCTCTGAGTGTGTTCACACCATTTCCCAAGCTGGCCCGTGGATGAGAAGCCCTGTCCAGCTCCCTGCAGCCTAGCCCACCGTGCTTGGAAGGCACTGGGGCCTATCTTTCTCAGTAAATTCAGATCGTTCTCCAAAGAAAGGAAACGACAGAGAGAAATCATTGGTGTCCCAGCTGGGACCATCACGGTTCCATCTCACACGAGCCGGCCAGATTTAGCTTCAGCCAACAACATCTCCCCTCCCTGGGGCCGTCCAGAGACGTGTGAGACTGCGGCCCCCAGAGCAGCACTGCACCCCTCGGATACAAGACACTCCAGACGCACAAAGCCGGGACCCCCCTCTAATGCAGTGTGGGCCACGGGGTCTGCTTGGGGATCGCTGGGTGTGCAGGCTGTCTCAGCACGGGCCGGGGGGGCCCAGAGTTAGGACCACTGGCATGCTGTCCGAGCAATGCATTTGAAGAAACGAATGAGACCCCAGCCCAGCAAGGGGGATGAAAGGGGAGGCATGGATACCAAGAAAATCTGGGTGATTCCCTACCTTGGTCTTCACCTGCACCGTCTCCTTGTAAGTCAGGATGCTCAGTGGAACCCCCACGCGGTGCATTCTGTATGGCTCTGGATTGTTTTCAGCATCCCCTGACCTCAGTGTTCGTGAATCACAGCTGTCTGAGGCCCTCACCTTCCCTTTATCACGATGTGCTCATGGGACCTGAGTCTCCAGGGTGACCTCTGTGGAGGTCAGAGACTAAGGCCGCCTGTCTCCGCTGCCGTAGTTGTCTGGTGGGGCATCGGCACAGCCAGGACGCAGAAGCACCCCCCTCCGCCACAGTCCCAGGGTGGGGGTGGGGCTCGCGTCTTCCCAAGTCCCTCTTCCCAGGACAGGCTGTCCACAGCGGCCGGGTCTGAGCTCCCATCTGAGCGGGTGAAGGGAACAAAATGGATCTTCTTAGGTAGCCTGCGTCTTCCCACCTGTTATGGACTGAGTTGTGTCCCCCAAAACTCATATGTTGAAGCCCTAGCCCCCAGTATGACTGCATTTGGAGATGGGGCCTAGGAAGAAGTCATTAAGGTTAAATGTGGTCATAAGGGTGGGGCCCTGATCCAATATGACTGGTGTCCTTACGAGAAGAGACAGACCCCAGGGATGCAAGCCAAGGACAGGGGTCCCAAGAGACACCAATGCGGCTTAATCGCGGACTTCCAGCCCCGGAGCTGTGAGAAATCCATGCCTGCTGTCCAGCCACCCAGTCTGGGGCAGTCGGTGAGTGCAGCCCAAGCTGGCCAAGCACCACCTGATTTCCCATCCAGCTCCAGGAACTCTGGTGCTCTCCATCCTCCGGGCCTCCCTCGCTCGCCATCTGACCCGACCTGGACCGGAGGCTGGGGCCAGGAGCCCCCTCCCGACACGGACACACACCTCTCAGGGAACCAGGGAAAGTCGGGCATTATTCCAAATCACCGGAGCGAGGCCTGGGACCAGAGTCAAGAGAAAGGAGACGACCTCTGCGTCACCAGGGCCACAAAGACCCGACAGATGACTCTTCACCGGTATTCTGTAACAGCCCGAACTTCTTCCCAAAAATCACACAGGAGAGAAAGTTCATTTTGCAAGAACTCAGGACGTTCCTGCTGCCGCTCCCTTGCCAGAATGAGGCATCTTTCTCTCTCTAAATCCAGGAAACGCCTGGCCACGCTTCTCTCTTAGTCACTACGCTTCTGCTCAGACACACAGGCGGGTGCAGCCCTCACCCGGTGAACGGAGGTCATGGATGTCCTTGTTCTCTCCACCTTGTCTGCGCAGGGTTAGCAGAGACAAATGGCCCCAGGGTGCTCGTCCAACACCCGACAGGTGCCTGTCACCTCACCCGGTCCTCACTAAAGCCCTGGAGGTCTCCCAGACTGTCCCCACCGGGCAGAGGCGGGTGCTAAGGTCACACGGCCTGTGAGCGGCGAGACCGAGGTTTGTCCTTTTGACTCCAGGGCCCCGTGCCTCCACCGCTCTGCTACGGGCCAAGGAGGCCTTCCACACAGACACCGAGGTTTCCCCACGAGCCCAGAGGCCAGTGGGGCCCGGCCAGCGCCCTGTCTCCTCGGAGGTGGGCCTGCTGTGATTTATATAGGAGCCCCCTCCCTCCTACACTGGACTGCAGACTCCCTCCAGGTCCTTAATCATCTGCTTATTATGTGCTGCTTTCAAGTAGGTGCTTCATAAGACTGTTAAAGGAAAAAACCTCCAAACTACAACTCAAGCGTGAGCCAGTCCTGGTTTACGGGTGGGTTAGTAACGCCTGCCCACTGGTAACTTCCACCCAAAGGTTCTGCTCCCCAGGCTCCTTGCTCCCCATGTTTGGGGCAGCCTGCCTGTCTGTTTACAAGGACACCATTAGCCGCATCTTATGTTCATCCTTCTCTCTTGGCTCCTGCTGGCCTGGACGTCCAATGTCCGTCTCCTTTCCTGGACAGCTTCCTAAAGCGGCTCGTACAGAAAACTCAATGCTCCAGAAGTTTACTGACCACCTGCTATAAGCTGGGGGCCGCCAGACACTGGGGACCCCGAGATGACCAAGGCCACCCCCTGCCCCCTTGGAGACCCTCAGCCCAGGAGACCTCAACCGCGGGGGAGCCCAGCACCTCAGCTCACTTGTTCCACAAACATGTACCAAGAGCTACCTCCAGGATGTGCCTGGGCTCGATGCTGGGGACATAGAGAGACAGAGGCATGCTGTCACCAAGGATGCAGCCAGGGCACGGTCAATGACAGCTCAGCAGCGATCCTGACAGTGAAGTGGGAACACAGGGGAGGGGGCCTCGCCCCAGCGGTGGGGAGGGTTCTGGAAGGGGCTGAGTCAGAGAATAAGAGTTAGCCAGGCAAAAGGGGGGAAAAGCCAACATTTTTCAACCTGGTCCCCCGACCACAGGTGTTTGTGAAAATGCAGATCCCCAGGCCTCACCCTAGACCCACACACAACCTGTCCTGTAACAAGATACCCAGGTCCAGGGGCGCCTGGGTGGCTCAGTCGTTAAGCATCTGCCTTTGTCTCAGGTCATGATCCCAGGGTCCTGGGATCGAGCCCCGCATCGGGCTCCCTGCTCAGCGGGAAGTTTACTTCTCCCTCTCCCACTCCCCCTGCTTGTGTTCCCTCTCTCGCTGTGTCTCTCTCCATCAAATAAATAAAATCTTTAAAAAAAAAAAAAAAAAGAAGGCCAGGTCCTTGTGAGGCATGGCAGTGACTGAGGGCGCTGGCCCCCAAAGCTTCCACAAGCACCTTTCTCTCTTACTGGTGCCTTGGAGTCCTAAGTGTCAGGGCACGTGCCCGACGCCTCTTTCCCGTTAGTACATTTGCTTCTAGCTGGAAGGTGGGAGGGGACAGAGAGAAAGCTGGGCCATAATGCCAGGGGCTTGGGGTGTCCCTCCCGGAGCACCAGACTGCCGCAGAGGCTGTGGGCATGTAACCCATGGACAGCTTGGTTCAGACCCCACGGTCCAGGCTCCATGCCCCACAGTGTGCCAGAGGGAGTTACGGTACCTTGTTCTGCCGAAGGCCGGGCCTTGTGCTCCAGACGCTCAGGCCCCGTGCACAGATGGCCACGCACTTCCTCTCTCCTCGGGGAGTGCTGCAGGAGTCAGGAGAGGGGCGGCTAGGCCCTTCCGTCAGAGACCGCACCTGCTCTCGGCTTTGGGGCCTTCAGAGTAGCCACCCCGGGCAGATTCACCTCCACGCTCCAGGCTGGTCCCCGCGCCCCATGATCCGACCGGAATGGCACAAGGCTTTGCTTACTTCTGTGGCTAGCGCAGTAATTCACACGTCACAGGCATTAAGGCGGCTGGAAGTGACTCAAAAAGGGCTCTTAGTCAAGAACAAGCCCCTAAGAGTGTCTCTTTCTTCCACGAATGATGACGAAATCAGATTCCAGAGCCCACGCCTTGACCAGCTGCAGTAGGTCTGGTCCACGTGGGAAATACAAGGAGGGACAAGACTGAGGGAGATCACGGTGTTCTCGGGGGCCTAGGGCTCACATATGACATTTGAGCTTGTCTGCAGCCCCTGGGGGCCCAGAGTGCCCCCCACACCACCAGCAGTCCAATCCCAATCCTCTGCAAGCCCACACGTATCACAAGCGCCAATTGTTAACGTTTTCTCCAGATGACCTGGTTAGTAAGATGATTTATGAAAAAATTTATACTAGGGGCGCCTGGGTGGCTCAGTCGGTTAAGTGTCTGCCTTCGGCTCAGGTCATGATCCCAGGGTCCTGGGATCAAGCCCCACATTGTGTTCCCTGCTCAGCGGGGAACCTGCTTCTCCCTTGACCCCCACCCCCAGGCTCATGTGCTCTCTTTCTCTCTCTCAAGTAAATAAATAAAATCTTTAAAAAAAAAAAAAAAGATTTACACAAAAGTAGGTAAAAACTTAAAATTTGAAATGATGTTCAGCCTCACTCACAGTAAGAGAAATGCGAATTAAAACCACAAGATATCACTTATGATCTAGCACGTTGGTCAAGACAAAATGATCAACTAACATACAGCGGTGATGCCGAGCCAGCTCCCTCATACCACAGTGTGAAGACAGTATCTTCCCCAAATCTAAAAAACAGGTAACTTTTTTAACTCCACAATTCCACTTGGCAATTCCCATGGTACTCCACTGTGAGGGTTTCAGTCTTAAATAATGCTGCACTGAATGTCCTTGATCCACATTTTTTTTTTTTTTAAAGATTTTATTTATTTGAGAGAGAGAGTGAGAGGGAGAGAGATCACGAGCAGGGGGAGACGCAGAGGGAAAAGCAGGCTCCCCACTGAGCAGGGAGCCCGATCCCAGGATCCTAGGATCATGACCTGAGCTGAAGGCAGTCGCCCAACGACTGAGCCACCCAGGCGCCCTGATCCACAACATTTCTAATTGCAAATGCCCATCAATAGGGGGTTGGTTAAATAAATTATGGAACATCAAAGACAACAGAGATCCATAAAGCTAACAAAAAAAAAAAAGAAAAAAAAAGAATGGGTGCTCCATTTGGGTTGATGTAGAAAGATTTTCAAAATGTTTTACCAAGTTAAAAAAGAAAGCACGGCACGTAACAATGTAACAGCAGGTTCACCATTTGTGTGACACATGGACACTAGTCCTGGAGGCCAGGCGTGGAGGAGACGTTTTTTACTGTAAATCCATTTTGCACTTTATATCAGGTACATAAATTATTTTTATTTTATTTATTTGACAGAGAGAGACACAGCGAGAGAGGGAACACAAGCAGGGGGAGTGGGAGAGGGAGAAGCAGGCTTCCCGCTGAGCAGGGAGCCCGATGCGGGGCTCCATCCCAGGACCCTGGGATCATGACCTGAGCCGAAGGCAGACGCCTAACGACTGAGCCACCCAGGTGTCCCTCAGGTACATAAATTATTTATCTAAAAGATTCCTTTTAAAAATGACAAATGCTAACGTCTCTCTGTTGGAAGAGTTACAGGTGTCTGTCCTAGGACAGGAGTTATGTGACGTTCTGTGTGAGGGCTACTGTCCATCTCAAACCGCAGGCCAAGTCCCTCCCCCTCCCGACTGGAGACTCATTTGCTGAATGGTTAAGCTTTATCCTAAAGAGACAAGTATGTGGTTCAGTGCAGGTCGGTGAGCAGAATAACAATCACGATTTAATTTCTTGATAGAAGTCATCATATTAAAAACCCTTAATTTTCTTCTAAAATGGGTAGTTAAAAAAAAAAGTGTATTAAAATTCGAAGTTGTGAAAACAAAGAAAAAACCTGTCCTGTTTCCCAGGCTGAGCAGACTCAGATTGAGGTAGATCCTGACAGATCCCCTAGACGGCCCGCAACGGAGAACACTGGGTCCCCTCCCTTCTTGTCCCTGGCAGGACGGAGCTGAAGGTCCTGTCTGGCACGTCGGGGCTGTCCTGTTGCTGGTAAGGACCAGCCTGCGCAGGCTGCCCCACAGGAGTGTCTGTGTGACCCTATCTCCTTGGAGACACTCCAAGTATCCTTCCCTGCTCATTTTTCAAGCACACCCAGCTCACCAGGATCAGGGACCAGAGCAAGTCTGTCTTTTCTATTCCCTTTGCCTTGACAGGTTCCTGGTGCTCGCTGGGGACATAAGCCACACCAGTCGCGGGAGTGACCGCTTCACGTGGCATGCTGGGGACAGCCCCTGCAGGTTCTCCATTATTTCTCAGGACCCCGGCATCAGCCTGGTGAGAATCAAGTACTATCTGATGCTTCCTCCAGGGAGGTGCCTGTCCCCCCTCTCCAGTCCTGGTCCCTCCTCTTTGCTTTTGAGTCTCTTTTCAGGATCATTCCATGGTCCACCGCATTGCGGGGGCGGGGAGGCCCTGCCCTCCCCCCGTGAACGTCCTACCCCCTCACAGCTGCCTCCCACCCAACCTTGTAATTTGAATGTATGTCTGGTTATTTTCTCAAACTGTTGTGTTCTTGGACAGTAACTCCAACACTGTTCCAAATAGGAGCGTGGAAACCAAGAGCTTCAGAATAAGTTTAAAAAAACAAAATTGAAACCAAGAAAATCCTACCCGACGTCTAAGACAACGCATTCCAATTTCAGCTACCTAATTTTTACTTAGAAAAAGAGGAAAACATACAATTTTATTCTTAAATCCTGATTCTTCAATGACTAAGACTTGGGCCTACGAAAAGGCCATCACTTTGGGGTATTTTCCTTGTGCGAACGGTAGCTCATTGCAACCTGCTGCTTTTGTGGCTAAGGAGAAAAAGATGCTCCAGCAACAGATTGAGCTGGCGGTACGAGTTACCTGACTTGCTTCGATAAATGAGATCTACTGCAGAAGTCACTGACTTGGAAAAAAATCTGAAGATCTCACTGTTGTGTCCCTTGCCAAATATTAACAAAATAGACACTCACATTAAGCTTTTAAAAATAAATATGGAAAGTCAGACCAGGGGCACTTGGGTGGCTCAGTCAGTTAAACATCTGACTCTTGGTTTCGGCTCACGTCATGGCCTCAGGGTCCTGGGCTTGAGCCCTGTGACAGGGCTCTGCACTCAGCAGGGAGTCTGTTTGAGATTCTCTCCCTCTCCATCCGCTTCTTCCTCCTCCTTCCCCAAGAGCTCTTATATGCATGGTGGGGGCATGTGTGCGAGTCTCTCTCAAATAAGTAAGTAAATAAATAAACCCTAAAGACTCAGCGAGACCCATGGAAGCCTGTGTGCCCGTGTGATTTGCTATTGTATGTGACCACATTATTTATTGTTAGGTCATCCTAGTTATTTAAATATCTCTATCAGATCCATTGGAAATGACAAAAATGTAATTTATTATGTCTCTTTATTTCCCATGCCAGTTCTACTATAGATGGAATGTTCTTTCCTGCCTATTTTTTAAAAAAATATTTTATTTGTTTGTTTTAGAGAGAGAGAGTAAGCACAAGCAGGGGGAGGGACAGAGAGACAAGCAGACTCTGGGTAGCCCAGAGCCCGCCACCATGGAGCTCGAGCCTACGACCCAGAAATCATGACCTGAGCAGAAACCAAGAGTCAGACGCCCAACCAACTGCACATCCAGGCGCCCCTCTACCCTGCCTTTTAAAAACTCAATGTGTTGTACATATTCACCCAGTCTATTCTCTGAAAACATGTTTTTTACATGTTTTGCCTTTGCACACTGTCTTACTAAGTAATTCCCCTATCATGGCACATTTCAGGTTCTTCCTGTCATTCTTCCCCTAATTTCTGCTGGAATGAACATCCTAATAAATAACTGTGCACATTTCTGATTATTTTTCAAGATAAATTTCTAGGAATAGTAATACTAGACCCGTGCAAACATCCCTTTGTAAGGGTTTGATACAAATATTGCTATTTTCTTCCTATCAGCTGTGTTTGAGAGTACTTACTGAAAAATCCCCCAACACCAGGTTCTAAATATATTTATATTTAAAAGTCTCTACCACTTGAAATGCTTATACCTCAATGTTGCTTTAATTTGGACCTCTGATTAAACCACTGAGTTTGATTCCCAACACCCCCCCGCCTTTTTTATTTAATCACTGGCCACTTGCAGTTTTCCTGAGAATTGTTTTGTCCATTTTTCTTTGGGATAATCATCTTTTTCTTATTGATAGAGCTCACTAATTGATCGAGGCCTGGGTTTTGCTGATATATACGAAAACAACTAAGTTTTACATGTTTATCTTAGAATCAGCCATCTCCCTGAAATGCCTAATAAAGATCCAGTACTTTCGACTCCCTCAAGATTTTTAAGTAGGCCGCCATCGTTGGCAGGTAAGGGTGTCTCTGACTGCCCTTCCTTACGGTTATCTCTTATTTCTTTCCTTGTTTTGCAGGACTGGCTAGAACTTCCAGACCAACATCAGCGTTTAGCAAGCTTCATTGTCTTGCCTTTATTGTCACCAACAATTCTTCATGAAATGTGATCTTGAACATAGACCTAAGATATTCTTGAACATAGACCTAAGATATTCCTTATAGGGGCACCTGGGTGGCTCAGTCGTTAAGCGTCTGCCTTCGGCTCAGGTCATGATCCCGGGGTCCTGGGATCGAGCCCCGCATCGGGCTCCCTGCTCCGCGGGAAGCCTGCTTCTCCCTCTCCCTCTGCCTGCCGCTCTGCCTACTTGTGCTCTCTCTCTCTCTGTCAAATAAATAAATAAAATCTTTAAAAAAAAAAAAAAAGATATTCCTTATAAATTTCAGAAAGTATCCTGAGTTTTGTATAGATGGAAATAAATGTGCTACTTCCCTTTTCAATGTCTTTGACGATCAGGGTATTCTCCTCCTCTGGTCTATTGATAATGAAAATTTTGGCCCCAAACTTTACACCATCTTTGCATTCATGCATAGGTCCTCAATGTATGTTCTTTTTTTTTCTTTTTTAAAGATTTTATTTATTTATTTGAGAGCACACGTGCGTGAGCATGAGTGTGGGGGAAGGGGAGGAAGGGCAGAGGGAGAGGGAGAAGCAGACTCCACATTGAGCCGGGAGCCCAACACAGGGCTCGATCCCAGGACCCTGGGATCATGACCTGAGCTGAAGGCAGACACTTAACCGCTTAACCAACCAAGCCACCCAGGCGCCCCTCAATGTATGCTACTCTTTTAATGTATCTCCAGATTTGATTTTCTTGTGTTTTATGTAAGTTTTTGCCTTATGTCACAGTAGACAGATCTAGATTTTACTTTTTGGGGGGTGTGCGAAAGAGTGCTTATTTGATTAGGTTGAACAGAATGAGGACATTCAATCTGTTTCTTTTCCTTTTTTCTCCACTTTTATAGAAATGTTTTAGTTTTTAAATTAAAATGCAGTAAAACTGACTTTTGGAGGCACGATTCTATGAATCTTAACACAGGTATAGATTCTTATAACCAACACTGTCACCAGGACACACAATGGTTCTATCACTCCAGAAAAGTCCCCTGTGCTCTCCTGTTCTAGGCACACCCTCCCCGCCCTCATCCCTGGTGACCACTGATCTGGTCTCTGTCACTGTAACTTTGTCTGGTTCAGAAGGTCCTCGATCACGTAGTGTGCAACCTTTCTGATTTCTTTCGCTCAGCAACGTGCCTTTGACGTTGACCTCAGCTGTGTACATCAATAGATCTTTCCAGTACTAAGTCGCGTGCCATTGTACAGAGCTTCGAGTCTCCTTATCTGTCTGTTAAAGGATATGTGGGTTGTTCCCAGTTTTTGGCTATGATGAATAGAGCTACTATAAACATTCATGTGCAGGTTTTTGTATAAATTGTAAGTTTTTATTTCTATAGGACAGGGGTTCTCAACCAAGAACTACTTTTGCTCCCCAGGGGACATTCTTCAGCTAGGTCTAGAGACTTCTGTGGTTGTCACAACTGGGGGTAGGAGTCTATTGCAATCTAGCAGCAGGGATGCTGCTAAACCTCTTACAATGCACAGGAGGAACCTCCCCCGCCCCCCCACCCCACAACAAAGAATGATCCAGCTCCAGACGTCATAATGTCGCTCTTGAGACACTGCGCTAGGTAAACACCTACAATTGGGACCACTGGGCTGTACGGTGTCTGGTCACTTATGAGAAACTGCCAACTCTTCTCCAGAGCAGCCAGACCATGTTGCAATCCCACCAGCAATGTACGTGAATTCAAGCTATCCCACATCCACACCAGCACTTGGTATCGTATTTTAATTTTTTTTAAGCTAGTGTATATTATCATTATTAGTTTGAAGAGGGCTTTTTTTTTTTTTGGTAGATTTCTTGATTTTTCTATATAGACAATCATCATATCATCTGCGAATAGGGACAGTGTATTTCTAACTTCCCTGCAGACTTTCTCTTCGACTCAGGGATTATTTAGAAATGTGCCCCTCGATTTCTAAGTGTTTGGAGATTTTCCTGTTATCTTTATGTCACAGATTTTCATTTTAATTCCATTATGACCAGAGAACATACTTTGTATGATTTGAATTCTTCTAAATTTGTAAAAGTGTGGTAAGGTCTACCTTGGTGAATGTTCTGTGTGCACTTGAAAAACAATGTGTATTCTGATAAGGTGTCGAGTGGAGCGTCCTAGAAACGTTATTAGTCCCAGTTGGTTGATGACACCCAACTCTTCTATATCTGACTGATTTCACGTCTCCTGGTCCCACTGATTACGAAGAGAGGGATGCTGAAGTCTATGAACTATGTGGATTTTGTTTTAACGTGTGTGTGCACTACTGGATCAGATTTGGTTGGTAATATTTTCACTTGATTTGTGTATTTCCCTCTTTTCCATGCTCTAGACCACAGGACAGCAAACCAGAGCCCATGGGCTGGCCAACTGTGAGCATAAAAAAAGTTTAACCCGGAATGTCCATCCCTTTACATGCTCTTTGCGGCTATGACATTATAACAGTGAGCCAAGTGGTTCTGAAAGAGGCTACAGGGCCCACAACGCCTAAAATATTTACTATCTGGTCCTCTAAGAAAGGATGACCCCCACTCTAGATATTTCCTGACCAACACAGGAGACACCTGTGGCTCTTGAAAGGGAAGTTAGTTTTTTTTTTTTTTAAAGATTTTATTTATTTATTTGAGACAGAGAGAATGAGAGAGAGAGAGAGAGAGAGATCACATGAGAGGGGGGAGGGTCAGAGGGAGAAGCAGGCTCCCTGCTCGGCAGGGAGCCCGATCTGGGACTCGATCCCGGGACTCCAGGATCATGACCTGAGCCGAAGGCAGTCGCTTAACCAACTGAGCCACCCAGGCGCCCGGGAAGTTAGTTTAAATCACGCAGAATTAAACGTTCAGTTCCTCAGTTGCACCAACCATATTGCAAACACTCGGCAGCCACACGCAGCTGGTGACTTTGGGGGATGCAGCCGTGTTCTAGACTAGCCCAAGGGACAAGAAACTTCTCTGTGCTTTGACCACTTGGCACAACTCAGCCATCTGGGTGCAACATCTCTTTTGTAGACTTTTTTGGTTACCTGGTATATTTTGGTGTTTAAAAAATTTTTAGTTTTGAGTCAGTTTTTGGTAGCTTCTATTTTCCTAGGAAGGCATGCATCTCATTACAACTTTACACGGTATCTTTTGATCTCCGCTCCATCTGCTTTCCTTAGGACTGCCTTTGTGTATTTCCCCCCGAATGTCTCAAAGCTGACCTCTGAGTTCAGTTAATTCTGTATTTATTCCTTATTTAATAATTAAAGCATGTAAGGTTGTGAATTTTTATCCAAATGCAGCTTTGGCAGCATTCCACATGTTCTTAAAATGTAGCATCCTCCTCATTATCTTTGAAATAATCTGTCAACATAAGATTTACTTTCTTATCTCAAAGGTTAGGAGCATTTTAAACATTTCTGATTTGAGGTTTTTACATTGTTTACATTTACTTTCTTGTTTCACTGCACTATAGCGAGTGATTATGACCAATACAGTTTTAATAAATATTTATTGAACTTTTTCTTATGGCTTAATATATGACCACTTTTTGGTGGTATTTATGGGCACTGGAAAATAAAAGATTGCTTCTCTTAAGAGCACTGCTGTCCAAAAGAAACAAAAGTCTCATACACAATTTTAAATTTCTTAGCAACCACTTAGTAACTATTAAAAAAGGTAAAAAGAAACAGGAAAATTTTTAACATATCTTATTTAATCTAATATATTCAGAATATTATATCAGCATGTAATAGAAAAATTATTAATAAGGTACTTTGCTTTCTTTTAATTTGTGCTAAGTCCTCAAAATTTGGTGTGTATTTTATACACATGCCACGTTTCCATGAGGATCAACCACGTTAAGAGTTCAGTAGCTACCAATGGCCTGTGGCCACTGCAGGGGACTGCACATCCTCAGTGACTTCAAAGTTCCGTAAAAATATTTTAATCCACCTCATTACGTTTTGCAGATTGCTAATATCCATGGATGTCCTACTCTTACAGAAAATACTATAGCGTGGACAGCAACGTCTGCTCACGTTTCTACCAGAGTCCACTCTATCTGGCTGCCAGTTCATAACAGTTTGTAATATTACCTTTTCATTGTAAAGTGTACCTCTTAGGAATGGCTTTCCCAATCACAGACATAACGTCCAGGAGCCTAGGTTTCAAAAAAATAAAAAGCCTGGCAGATTTTCTATAAAAATGACCAAATGTTTTTATGTGGAAAAAAGATACCACAAAGCAGAAGCCACTTAAGGGCTCGATTGAGGTCAGTCTGTCCAGCTCTTTATCTTGTTAACTCATTTATCTTCACAACCCTGGGATGCAGGTACTAGGATGATCCCAGTTTTACAGATAAGGAAACAAAAGCAAAGAGAGGTTTAGTAACTTGCCCAAGGTCACACAGCTAAGAAGCAGCAGAACTGAGACTCAAACCCATACTACATCACTTCTCCTATACTACAGGATGGAAGAAAATATTTTAAACATATTAAAAGAATGTAAAAGCCAGAATGTATAAAAAGCTGCCATCCATCATGAAGAAAAATATAAACAACCCAACAGAAAAAAGGGCAAAGGATAAGAACAGGCAATTCATAGACAAGTGGAAACAGCATATGAAAAGATGCTCAATTTACAAGTCAGCAAGGACAGGCAGGTTAAAATGAGATAGGATTTTTCATCCAACAGATGGGCTGATGGGAGCAAACACCATGAAGTCTGCTAACAGGGCTGGGAGGCTGGGTGAAAATGGCGTCTCTCCCACCCCGTAGTAGCATGACATGTGTCCTGCCTTTCTGAATGGCAACTTGGCAGTGTCCACCACTTATTTTTTTGAGAGAGCGAGAGAGATGGCATGCACGAATGGGAGGGGCAGAGGGAGAGAATCTCAAGCCGACGCCACACTGAGCATGGAGCCCTAAGTGGGGCTCGATCTCACGACCCTGAGATCATGAGCTGAGCCGAAACCAAGAGTCGGACGCCCAACTGATGGCACCACCCAGGCGTCCCTGTCCACCACTTAAACTGCACTTCTCTCCTGACCAGCCACAGTTTCCCTGCTTTACAAATCCCAGCTCACAAGTCCCCAGGGATGTCAAGTGGGCACACCGAAGCTCCCCCTAATCAGGGTCCCCACATGGCCACTTGCTGAGTCAATGGCACGGTTTCCCTGCAAAGTTGAGCGGGATCCGCTGAGTGCTCTGGGCAGCAGGCTACTCTCCAGGTCAGCTGCATGCTTCCTCTCCTCCCCCGCCCCACCGCGGGAGCCCCCTGTGTTCGTCCTTGCTCTCATTCAAGCCAGCGGCACTCAGGACACAGGGAGTTCTAAGCTAAAACTAAAACTAAGCTGAGGCTCTACGTTGCTAAAAACCAAAATCAAAATCAAACTGCTGTTGAACAGAACAAATATAAATATGGGGGGAAGCCTTATAAAGATTTGTAAGGATTTTGCACCTAAGAGTCTTCTTAAATGTATGAACCCCAAAACCAGATGGTGCATTATGACTATCCTTTATCAGGAGAGATAAGCCAGACACAGCCCGTCCTCCGGTGAGAAGCCGGGAGCCAAGGCCAGCACATGTTTGCGCTGCATTTTTTTAAACAATGAAAATCTATTAATGAGTAGCTTATTTAACTTTAAAACATTTAAAAATACAGCGATACCTTTATCAATGTGAAGGATACCTTGAATAACACAAAATGACCCGTTTCCTTCGTTAACTTATCCCAGATTCCACGCTGTCCCACAATATAATGGGTCTAGATTTCCAATCAATTGGAGGAGTTCTGTCTTTCCATGGAGGATGTAAGCAATTTACACTCACTGTAACTGATACGTTTGCTATTGACTCTGCCCCCTTATTTTATGCTATTTTGGGGGGCTTTTTTTTTACTGTTTGCTTTTACTACAAAGGCCCCCTTCTCTCTCTGCTTTTAGCTTTGCTTATGTCACAGAAGGCTTATATCATGTTTTAAGTTCTACTAGGGTTTATCTCCAAGCTTTCTAAAGGACTTAGAATCTTTACTTCTCTAATTATCAAGGTAAAAAAAGAAGTATTCCCCCAGAAACTGGTCTTTTTTCCTTGTTCTGGGGGTGAAAAAAAAGGCCCTGTGGTGGTGATACTGTGTGAAGGAAGCCAAATACAAAACAGTATTGCATAATTCCTTTCATATGGAAGTCAAAGTTAAGGACGGTGGCCCTATCAGTGGCTGGGGGAGCCCCAAGGTAGGAGGGATGGACAACTGCAGGGGGATTTCTCCACGTGTTCTGGCACCTTCCACGTGCTTGCCTCAGTGGAGATATCCCCCACATGTGTCTTCATTTCTGACTGGGGGCAAGGGGCATCTTTATGTCTCCTCCAGTGTTTTTGTAGAAGCCGCATTGGGAACAGGTGACTACACGTTGTTTCCATCAGATGTTTCATTAGAAACTCCTGACACAGCCATTTACAAATCCCTGCTCACAAGTCCCCAGGGATGTCAAGCTGCAACCGATCCCTCCTGATCCTCCCAGACACAAATCCAGCCTCCCCAAGCCTCCCCCAGCAGCCAGCGAGCGCACCCTGGTCAGCAGTATCCTCAGTCCTGGTCGTGAGCGGTGCGCAGGTTACTTTGCCTTTTAAATACACGAGAGGAGCAAATGTTTCTCCAGACTCCAGCGCGGGAGGGAGGGGCGGGGGTTAAAGTGAGGCAGACATCTGGGGCTAGAACAAGTTCAGGACAGGTCTGAAGGGGTGTGTGAGTATGGGGGACAGGACACGGATGAGGACATTGCACTGAACCAAATCTCTTCCTTTCCCCCTCTATCTCCATTTTTGAAATTTCACAGTGAACACACATGTGCACAATCACCAATCCTCCCCACCGTTCTCTCCCCTTGCCCTTGATCGGCCGCGCTCCCGTCCCTCTAGACCGCGGGCTTTCTCTCTCCACCTTCGCTCCACTGAAATGCACACGCCGATTTCTTAGCCCCGTGTTTCCGCATGTCCGTGACTGTAACTTTCTCATGGATCACTTCTCCCGCTAGCAATACACCGTTAGGCAACCCAGTGCTCTTGCCTCGGCCTAGCTGACGGGCAAGGTCTGCCTGGACCATCAAGAGGAGCCGGGAAGGCAGAGCCCTCCATTTCGGCACCATTTCGGCAGGGTTCATGGGACTCCGGAATAAAGCGGTGGACGTGAACCTCAGGGGACTGACCTCCTTCACAGGCTCAGTGAGCTGGGTGTCACCAAGGGCACCAGGCTCACGTGTGCCCGGGGATACCCAACAGTCGCTCTCTCCTAATACAGCGACGCCCAAACACTCCCGACTGGGCTGAGCTCTCCTACAAGGTAACGAGCTATTTTTGGTTGCCTGTGAAATAATGTGAATTTCCCTGCCTGTTCTGGATGGCTAAACCCTGCCAGGGATTCTGGCGAGCTGGCGGGGGCGCCTCCCTCACGCAGGAAGCCTCAGCCGAGCCGGTTAAAACACCTGTACGTTCTGAACGGAGCTCCCCCCCCCCCCCCCGGGGTGGCCCTTTACCTCCTGCAGTTTGATCTCCTCGGGCTGGAGGATTTCCAGCACCCCGCTGCTCTGGATCTCCGGGAGGTCCTGCCAGAGGTTAAATCTCGAGTGGGGGTTACTGAGTAGGCAGATCTGGGGCAGAGCCTTCCTCTCAGGTGGGCTTGCTTTCTCGTCCTCCTCCTCCTCCTCCTCCTCCTCCTCTTCTGGAGTCTCCTCGCTGACCGGGGAGCTGTGGGCATTGGTGTGTATCTCTGCATCCTGCTGCCTCCTGGCTTCAATTTCTTGGAGTGTTGATTTATCTCGGTATTCCTGATACAGGAGTCCTGAAATCAAGTAGAGTTGTAATGAAGAAAAGGGGAAGATTTCAGAGGAAGCTCTTTCCCGATCACTAGGTCAAGACTTGGTCCTCTCATCAAGGGCAGATGCTGTGCCCAGGAGAACAGAAAGCAAGCCAGCCCGCCCACGCCTGTCCCCGCAAAGGGCTCTACCAGGCCCAATGAATGTCTTCATTCCTTGGGAATGATCAGCATATGGAAGTTCTTTCCAACAAATAAAGAAATCCCTGAACGCATTCAGAATCCAGTCACACAAATATACGCTTTCCGCACACACACTTGGCAAATGAGTCTAGAACTTGATGTGTTAATAACCAGTGTGCACAGTTGATGGAAATGTCCCGATTATGTTTCAATATCCCAACAGTATGCTTTCCCTAGCCTTAAATGCTTCAGTATTAAAACTCAAGTATGTTCATTTGTGAAATGGGAGTAGTTGTAAATTCTCATTTTGAAGGGAAAAACCAATAGTTCATCAACCTTATAATTCAAAAAGGAAACATTCCTTTTTTGCTTTTACAGTTTCAAACTTACTTCCCTGACCAACTGTACTTAAAATAAATGCATTCTAAGTCTTGGGGGCACATATGAATCAGCACAAATGTAGCATCTCCGGGGGGGGGGACCCATTTCAGACATCCGGTTTTGGGGTGGAGGGACTGTCTTTTTACAGCAGGAAAGCCTCAGGGGGAAAAGGGGGGTCCTGGCCCCAGGCAGTGGGAGGAGGGGAGTGGGGGAGGAGTGGGGAGGGGGTCAGACCACTAAGGTCTTGTCTGCCTGCCATGCCATGGAGGTGGCAGTCTATTCCGTGGGCAAGAGGGAGGTCCCGAGAGACCTCAGGCAAGCAACTCTGGTCTCCATCTTTGGGTGGGTGTGGATAGGAAGAGAGAGGCTGTGTTAATTCCCCAAGGGGGTGATGATGGAGGCCTGAACTGCAAGGGCGGGGGAGGGATGGAACCACGTGCCTGGTTCAGGGAACAGGGTTAAGGTAGAAGATGGGTCCTGGGGACTGCCTGGTGCTGGGGGGCGGGGGGAGCAGAGAGATCCAGGTGCTTCAGAGGGGCCCCCAGCTGGAGAGGTCCAGCTGGCAGCTAGCTGAACACACTGGTCTGGACAGCATTCGGGGCCCCTGGACATGTCTACTTATATAACAAAGAATTTTCCCAGGAAAATTCTAACTGGGATAAATGTACCACTTGTAAAGCACTCTCTCTTACAATGCAGACAAACGTTAGCGATTGTTCCTTTCTTATTGCATTGTTGAATGTATCTAAACAGGAGACAAAGGAAGGATAGAAAACCTGAATGTGGCCGGATCACGTATATTCATGAACGGGAGCCCCATAAATCCGCCCTGTGGAACTAATTAGTTGGCTTCCTATGCCCCATAACACAAGATTATAAAGCCTTTATGGTAAGTACAGCATTTACTTTAAAAAATTAAGATCCTGTGATTTTGCAATGTTACCATCCAGCAGAATACAACAGGAAGGCAATCTGACAAAGGAACGAGAAAGAGAAAAGCGAAGTCTCTGTCAAATGCAATCCGGACTGAAGATCTATAAAGACAGAGGTTTAACGCCACTGCGTCCATCACGACCAGTCATGAGCATAAGACACAACTGTTGTGCTGACCTTGAACCAACTGTTCTCCTGTGATTCTGATGCACGGTGTTTACAGAGGTTTAAAGAAACCAAGTTTCCACGAGTTGACTTGGATTCACTTTTCAATGCGAATGAGCCTCCCACCCAGCAGGTACTCAAATATTTGTTGCATTGAACCCCTTTTAAAAATGCAGCTTTGGGGCGCCTGGCTGGCTCAGTCTGCAGAGCATCAGACTCTCGATCTCAGGGTTGTGTGTTCGAGCCCCACACTGGGTGTGGAGCCTACTTTAGGAAAAAAATGCAGTGTCGAAGCTTCGCCGAAGTGTCTAATTTGGCATCTTTTTGACAGTTCAGAAATCTGTCTTGTACATGCTATCATGGGCACATATGGGTAAGTACTATCTCCAGCGTCTCCGTGTGATACATATGGTGAAAAGAGACGGAAATATCAGCGTTGTGGGTAGCCGGGCTGGAAATATTAATTCTGAAATCACATTGTGGCAGACACTGTTGGCTGTCTCTCCTATATCCCTCACACCCCGGGTTCCCAGCTAGCAGGGGAGGGGTGTCCTCTGGGGGCTGACCCATTTGGTGCTCAGGGAAGTGGGTGAACGCTGACTGATCAAAACCCACTGTGACGTTATGTAGTACACGTGAAGCTACTGTTACACTGTATGTTAACTGGAATTAAAATAAAAAATTAAAAAAAAACTTTCTCCGGAGGGAAAACAAAAAGCAACAAAACAGAACAAAATAAACAAACAAAAAAGAAAATATTCTTTAGGGAGCTCTCAGTTGTCTCAGTGGTATAATGGCTTAGCCTTAGGGACTCCCTTGACAAGAGAAAAATCACAGAAATTAGACTCAAGACTTAGAAAATAAATGTCCACATCCAATGTAAATTTCCCTTAAAATCTGGCCTCATATGCCCTATAAAATTTACAGAGAGCACTCAGTCCTAATCTCTAGGTTCAAAGTGTACAGGTTGCTCATATATATGCGGAAAGCCAGGAAATAAATTTAACAGAAGCACTTGGAAAAAAAACCATACTTCCCTCCCTCTTGCCAGTGGTGGGTTCAGACATGAGCATGACACAACCTGGCCAAGGAAAGTAAGGGGACATTTTACATCCTTGAGAAGGGCTTCCCAGGGCGCCTGGGTGGCTCAGTAGGTTAAGCATCTGACTCTTAGCTCAGGTCTTGAGGGGTTGTGAGTTCAAGCCCAACACGGGGCTCCATGCTGGGCGTGGAGCATACTTAAAAAAAAAAAGAGAGTGAAGGGCTTCCCAAAAAGACATCCCTCTTCAGCAGACACCTGAAGAAAAACTTTTCTTTTTTGCATTTACATGTGGCTGCTTGGGGATGCCATGCCTGGAGCTGTGGCAGCCATTTTGTGACATGAAGCACAAAGGCCAAGAATGGTAGAAGGAAAGGAGCTGGGTAACTGCTTGGCTGAATGAACCAAATTCCAGAATTTTCTACCTCTAAATGAGAAAAAATACTGCCATTGTTTACGGTCATTTTTTGCCGGATATTCTGTTACTTTTAGCCAAGGACTCCCAACACAAGTAACTTTAGAATTTTCTTAAAACTCTTACTTCTTTCTGAAGTATTTAGAATATGAATTTAAATACCAGTTTTCCTGGAATTACTGTGACTACAAAAAGTTATTTGACACACTGTGTAACCATTTTTCAATGCCTGTTTATTTTTATTGGTCTTAAAGTCAGACTAATAGCGTAGCTTTACCTGAGGAGCTACATGTTAGCTGATTAAATTTCTGTATTCATTGTTCTCTTAATATGTTTTCCTATCTTATATTTTGTACAGTCAGCAAGCACAACTTTATATGAAAATGAACTTTACTGGTAAAATCTTGCACCCGGTATAGTATATTCGTGCAGATATACAAGACCCAGTTCCCATCTTCCCTACTTAAAATGTTTTGTACCAGGCTGGGTGTGCTGCCCTACAAAAGAGGGTAAGTCCCCAGCTCCTCTTGCCAAAGCCCCTGGAGTCATTCAAAAATCTCACTTTCTGAAGAGAATCATTTTTTTCTTTGAATCACTCAAACACAAACTTCCAAAGGGCGGGGGATTCATTTATTTTTTAGCAAGCACCTTCTATGTGCCAAGCATTTGTCAGGTCAGAGACAGCGACAGTGGGCACGGGCACGCGAAACCAACGGCCGGGGCTCAGGGGCTGTGATCTGTAATGACAGCTGCGCACCGTATCGTGCACAGTCCCGGAGGAATTCTGTTCCACCCTCCATGGGAGACACCGCAGACTCGAACACGGGGTCTGCAAATATGCCCATACGCGTTTCCTACTTTCTTCCCTGCTTCATTTTACTGTGGTTGTAGGAATTGGTCCTTTCCGGATAACCTGGCAAAGGATTCACTTCCTTCCTAGAGCTAAAAGCAGGGAGGGCTGTTGTAGGACTCTGCTTAGCACAGTCCCCAAGTCCGTGACGAGGGAAGTGAGAAGGTGCTGACAGCTCTGGGCTGTCATCCGTCCGTCACAGCTGGTGAGCAACTACTATGGATCCAGCCCAGGAGCCAGGAAAAGATATTCACCAATTATACCAGCAGATAGTGGAAGCGGGCAGTGGGAGAAAAGACTCAGAATGTCAGTCTCTACACTTTGCCAGACGAGGGATGGGAGGGCCAGCAGGGGTGCGGGCCAGAGCCCAGCTTCAAGCCTGTGCCACTAGCCTAACAGGACCAGCCGCCTCCAGGAGACGTGTCTCCACACGCCCCGATGCAGAGGAGAGCCTCTCTCTCTGGGCAAGGAGGTACGGAGCTCTCCACCCCCACTCTATGTCCTTCCCAGTTACGACACGGATGTGAGCCGTGGGAGATCCCTTCCAAGAGGGTGGAAGTCAAGGTTTTCAGCGTCTGCCAAGGCAGAGGGGGTTGTCCTCACCACAAAGGACAGCGTGGCAGAGAGGTGGGAGAAAAAGGTTTGAGTTTTTGTCTTCAGCTCAACCCCCCTCCGCTCCCCCAGCAAATAAAGGGCGAATCTGCCACCATCACGGCCACCAGCCAGCCTGACGCCAACCAAATTCCCGGAGTCAGCGCTTCGCGCGGCACAACGGAGCGCCTCCACCCCCTCAGCTGTGCCCGGCTCGGCTCCTGTCTGGCTTCAGTCTGGAAAAACCCTCCCAGGGGAGAGGGGGCTGGCCCCAGAAGTCTCCGGAAGGCAGGGTCTCCTGGGGCAACAGAAGCTCTACTTCCACTTCCCATCTATCTGAACGTCTGGGATGGAGGACGATGGCGATGTATTTAGGGAAGCGAATTTCCAAACCTAGAATTTTAACTTAACGGATAAACCGTCTGCTGCACTGACAACACTTTAGAACGAAAAGCTTTTCTCAGCAGCTGGTACCATTTCCCAGGGAATGGAACCCAAGTGACCCATTCACTACCACCTCTGGTGACTGTGATGGGAACTAGCTGGATGTCATTAGCAATTTTTGACTTTTAAATCCAAGTGCTCGGGTTCTTGGGACACCTTCTCAATCCGCTGTCTGCATTCACACGGTACATGAGCCGCAGTGGCGGGGAAGGTGCGCACACAAGGCTGCGCCCCACACCTCCGGCCAGTTCCTGGAAAAGCAGGGGAAACCAGGCTTGCCTTCCTAACCCAGGGGCCTCTGGGGCGCCCACTTTCTCTCCACTTTCCCCTGTGCCAAGTCCCCCATGCCTCTTCTTGCTGAGCCTGGGTCTCTGCAGAAACCATTCTCAGACTTTGCTGTCCTGCAGGTCTTCCCAGGGCCCCTGGGGTGGGGGGGGGGCACTCAGGCAGCACCCCCTCCTGCAAGGCCCAGCACCTCACCCCTGGTCTTTTTGGCAAAAATGACAAGGGGACAGAGGGCCCTTCCCAGGAAGGGGCTGGGCAGGTACACCTCTTCGGAGAGCAGGACAGAAATCCATTTGCTGAAGCCCAATTATACAGCACTATTGAAATGTGGTGGTTTTGCCGATGGAACCATTTAGAGCCAAATATGTCAAAAACGTTCCTTAGTCACATCAGATACCTTTGCTCACCGAAATGCAACGACATCTCAGGAGCAGGGGGACCCTCAGAGTCCGCCAGAAACCCGCCTTTCCCCAGCGAAGCCCGGCTGCCGCCAGGGACACCCACCTATTTGTTCGATGAGGTTTCTCCAGGAGTCGGCGGGAATGGGGTGGATCATCTGCAGGGCCTCGGTGAGCGTGGTGGGGCTGTCGGCGAGCGCCGGGCACTCCTCGGGTGTGGCCCCATTTCCCGGGGTGGAGGACGACTCGCTGCCAGAGAGAAGGAGGGGCAGGGCCTGTTATTTTTAAGCAATGACACACCTTGGCCAGCTCGCGAGTGGCGTCCGCACAAGGGGCCCTGGCCAACTGGACCCTACCCGGGACGGTCCAGGCCGAGCGGCCGTCGCCCCTCCGGGCCAGGCGGGCCCCACAGACCCTTTTTGTCACCTCACCAGGGAGCGACCGGGTGATTCATTCCTGCACCAGCCCGCCCAAAACCTTCATGTTTTCGGAGCTCGCGGGCAGGCGTCGGAAACTTGGCGCGCCCTGCCTGCTCCGCGGCGCCGACCGGCCGCCCCGACGGGTCCGGCGGCCGAGATCCCAGCCGGCGCTGCTCACCCCGCGCCGTTCGATGTCACACGACCCCCGGCCCCCGACTCCCTTCGGGCTCCGATCCTCGCGTCCCAGGGCCACGCGGCGCGGGGAGGGGGGCGCCGAGCAGGACGCGCGCGCCTAGGGCGCTTTGGGAGGGAGCGCGGGAGGAGCCCGGGGCAGGGGTCCCGGCGTCGGCGGCCGGAGCCGGGGCGCACTCCCAGCCCCGGGCGCGGGGGCTGCACGACCCGCGCCGCGGGTGGGAGTGGGGGGCGGCGGAGCCGGGGGCGGGCGCTAGGCCGCGGGGGGTCGGCGTCTCCCGCCGGCGCGAGGGGGGGGCAGAGGCGCGCGGGGGCGGCGCGCGGGGGTCGCTACGGCCGCTCGTTCTCACCTGCCCGGCAGGTGTCCCGACGCCGAGTCGCGCGCGTCGCTCTCCGAGGTGGAGCTGTCGTGGTCCACGGCGCAGGCGGCACTGAAGGCTGCGGCCAGCAGCTCCATGGGGGCCGGCGGCCGGGCGGGCGCTGGGGCCGGGTCGCGGGCCGTGCCGGGGGCTCGGAGCCGGGCCGGGGGCGACGAGTGGGCTCCAGAACCGGGTCGCAGCGCGCGCCGCCCGAGCCGGAGCTGCCGCCGCCGCCGCCGCTGCCGAGCGCTCCCGCAGGCTGGCGGACCGGCGGGCGCGCGCCTGGAGGCTCCGGGTTGCCACGGCAACGGGGGAGGCGGGAGGGGCGCGCGCGGCGGGGGCGAGGCCGGGCGGCGGCGGAGCGGGGGAGCCCGGACTGGGTGCGACCCGGGCCCCGCGGGCGCCGACTGCAGCCCGGGCCTCCCTCCCGGCCCGCGCCTCCCTCCCCCGCCGCGGCCGCGCCCGGCCCAGGGAGACGGGCAGGATGGGTGGGGGCCGGCGACCAGCGCCTTCACCTCCCGCCCCCTCCTCGTCGTCTGGCGGCCCCCGCCCCGCCCCAGCTCGCACCGCGAACTTGGAAGGTACGGGTCACGTGACCCTCTGCCCCACGCCCCCTCGAACCTCCGCCCGGCCCACGCGGCGCATCCTCTGCTGCCCTCCCCACAGGCACCGGCCCGGGGACCCCCGCCTCTTATGCCCCGGACCCAGCTTTTGTGGAGTGCGTCCTCACTGGACGTCCTCACTCTGTCTGAGGGAGCCCGAGGTAGAGACTGGGGTCTTAAAGCGACCCTGCACCCCTGCTCCTGACAGACTATGGAAAGGGGGACCGCTGGAGGCCTCTTCCCTGCGGGGCTGGCCGCCCTCGGAAACCCCGAGGGTCTGGTGGCCGGGGTTGGGCATGGGGGAGCGAGAAGAGGACGAAGTGCCCTCAAACTTCCACCCGGTTTCCCTGCCTGCTCACATTGACCCTTGCAATCTGCTCCTTCGGGTTAACTAGTTCAGTCCACTTCTGGATACACAAAACCAGCAAAAAGGGCTAACTGGAGTCGAGTGGAATGTGAGTGATCCGGTGTGATGGGGAAATCTAGAGGGATTTTCATCAAGCGAGACCACTGGCCTGGTCCTCGGTGTCCTTTTCTGAGGCCAGCCTGCCCGCTTCCCCGGGTGGGACGTCGGTGACAGCGGCCAGCTTCTGCAGGCCAGGGCGGGTTCCTGGGGATGCCTGGGGGCGTGGGGAGTGGCGTGCAGAGCAAAGTGAAAAATCTTCCTCTGCACATTGCCCTGTACCTTCCACCCACTGGGCATTTATTTAAGTTAACCAATTCCTCCTTTTGGGATGCAAATAATCCTGGTGGGAGGGCTTTAGTTACTGGTTAGTAGGTTGGCTCTATTGGGTTCCTTAGCCAGCCAGCTTGAACACCGAGGTTGTGGTAAAAGGGAGAGTTTGGGGCGGAACGAAAGAAAGCAGCTTGAGGGGAGGCTTGTTGCCTGGAAGGGAACTCCCCTCCCCAGACACTAGCAGGAGAACCCCCATGGGCCTTCCCCCAGTCCTGACTCTGGGAAAAGGACTCAGGTTGACTGAATCCCAATCCCTAAAGCTGCCACTTCGCCCTTGGTCACCTTGAGGGGCCACGATGGAGGGGTCTGACTTCTTGCTCTTAAAGCCGCAAATTATTTGCATGACAACCACCTGCTCTTTTTCCAAGACAAACCCTTTCCTTCCTTGACTCATTCCACAGATCCCAGAAAACCCTCTCCTGAACTCCACATTTTCATCCGCTCTCTGGCCATATTTGCCGTGATGCCTCCTACACATTCCACTATGGCACACGCATGTCCCCACTGCTCTCAGCAGCCAAGCAGGAGACCAGGCAGAACCCCAGAGCTGGCCTCAACCTTCTTCCTGTCACCCCACGCCTCAGGGCCTTGCTGAGCCCCCTGGATCCCTAAAGTCCTTCAAAGTAGTACTCCTCACCCCCACCCCCTGCATTTGGACCTCTCCCCAGTCCATCCTTCTCTCTGCCCCTTTTCTAAATTATGGGTCTGCTTTGGTCCCTTTCCTGCTTAACAACCTGCATTGCAGTCCCATCACCACCAGCCCCCTGGCACAGTACCAGGCTCTTCAGCAGCATGCCACTCCTTTTCTGTTTCCTTGGGGCCACTGCCCTTGCCGGCTCCTCTGGGGCTTTAGCTTCAACACGTACTTTTCCAGGCTCTGGGCTTTGCAAGTGCTGTTCCCTCTGCTAGAACTCTGCTCCCCTGGTCAAGTCCTCACTCCTGCAGGTCGAGGCACACGGGGGCCTCCCCACCAGGCCCCTTCCCCTGAATAACCAGTGGCATTACCTGGCACCGTAATTCTCTGTGAATAGAGCCATCCTTACACTAAGCCATGGTTCCCTTCATGGCTCATTTTTCATCAGGGCCCAAGGAAGAGCACTGTGTGGACAGTCCGTACGACCGACCTCTTAGGATGGTTTCACCAGCCCTTAAATTTGATGTAACACTAAGCTGGAAGCTGTTACTTTCACACTTTGCTTCACCAAGGGGAAAAGATTCATTTTTTTTTTTTTTAATCAGAAAATACTCAAGCGAAATTACATATATTAAGATGAGCATAATAAAACCTTCCATAATAAAAAGAAGCTAAAAATATCCTCCTAATTATAAAATCGGTTTAGAAAGTCACTGAGTTCTGAAGGCATATAACTTTAAGCTAAATCCTGCACATTCTCTCTCCTGTCAGATTTAGTGCTCATCAGGCTATTACTAAAATCTCCATTTAACCAATATTTATTCAGGATCATTCACAAAATATAGATCAATATTTCAAATATTTATACCTGATTAGCACATGGTAGGTGCTCCATATGATTTGCTAAGATATTAATGGCATATTTTTCAAAAATATTCAGTTATTTTATATATGTAGCCTAAACATTGTTTATTTCTTCCTTTGCATTATAAAAGGTAAATATTGGAAACAAGGGGGATTCTTATTTATGTAGCAATCTCTGGTTTGAGGAACCCTCATTTAGATTTACAAATGTTACTTTATTCTGAGAAAGAATAGGGAAAACCAGAGGAAATTTAGAAACGATCTCATCCAACACTTTCATTTTACAGAAAAAGCAGCTGAACCCGAGGGTTAAAATGACAAGCCCAAGATGACACAGCTGGCTAATGGCAGAGTTTTGAAGTATATGCTAGTAAGTATGCTATATTGTGTGGACAAAGGAAGTGCACATTTCTATTGACTTATTCTAAGTGTTTTATAGGGTCACATGGCATGTCACCAGGCTCTCAAATGTTAAGACACATTTGCATTTTTAAATCTAGTAGGAAAACGACTTGGATTTTTTTTTTTGGTAGTAAGAGGATAATCTTTACATATACATTGGAAACGTCTAGAAACAGGTGCTTGATAGCTTTTAATTAAGTTACCTGTATCTTCTAAAGCCATAAAGACAATAGTTTATTTTTGTCACCCTCTGAAGGCTTTTTACTTGCTTTGAAAATCAACACTTTTAAACCACACAGGCAGCCCCAGCAGTCAATCTGCAAGGGGTTACTGCCTCGAGGTTAACTGAACCCCCAAAATTCAGGGAGAGAGTTAGGAAAAGGACAAGATGTACCCTTCTCACTGTACTGCAGCTCCGAGAAACCTGGAAATCCATACCTGATGGATAGAAAGATTTCTCCGCTTCCAGAAGTCGATTATTCTGTTGGGTGGTTGGAAGTATTTTACTGGCGAGGTGGAGTTCTTTCCTTACTTTTGATCATGAAGATAAATCACAAATGTGGGGTTGTAAATGTTACAGAAATAAGTTAAAAGCAATCAATTTAGCTCTCTGTAGTGAAGAATTAATCTTACCCAGAGAGAGATTTAGCCTTTGCCTTGGGCTCCTGGGAGGTGATCTCTAAGCCACGGGGATGGCTTTTCTGATAAGAAGAGTGTCTTTGCTTTCCTGGAGACCTGGGACCAGATAAGGTGGGGGCTTTGGGCTGGGTGATATTAGCTCAACCTCCAGAGGGGCTGAAGACTGAGTGGCCAAACAGTTCTAGGTGACTGAGCCCCAATGAAAACTCTGGACACCAAGACTCAGGTGAGCTTTCCTGGCTGTCACACGTGTGAGTCCTGGTCAGAGCTCCACTGGGAGAAGACAACTGGAATTCCAAGTGGACCTTTTCTGGACTTTTCTGTCCATGCATCTCTTCCCTTGGTTGATTGAAATCCGTAGCCTTTTGTGGACTAAGCCATAACTGTGAGTATTACAGCTCTCAGTGACTTCTGAGTCCTTCTACTGAATTTTTGAACCTGAGTTAAGGGTGGGTTTGGAGACCCTCAAACTCTGCAGCTGGTGTCAGAAGTGAGGGTGGACTTGTAAGCTGTCCCCAAACATCACCAGCCTCTACTCTGTGTTCCCTAAACAGCCTACATGGATGTATCCTTGGTTCCAGTCCTCCTTCTACAGTTATTGAGTGTAGCATTGGCGTTCCCTGGTGGTACATCTTGTCCTTCTTTGGCCAACAAAGATATTTCTTTAACTGACCTCCTTGGGAACTAGTGGGCTTCTGGGGTTGCTGCCTCAAGCTTGGAGGAGGTCGCTGTGACCTGTTTTGGTGTGTAAAAAAAAAAAGAAAGAAAGAAAAAACCACTTAGGCTGGATTCACTGTTTTGGTAAAGTGAGGAGTATTTTGTGTTTGTTCTTTTTCTTTGATATGGTTGCTATGGTGGACAGTTGTTACAGTTTTAGTTAAATAGGGAAAAACTCAGAGGGATGAAGAGATGCATATGAACCTTGGGCTGGTTTAAGGAGCTAGGCCAATACTGGATAGGTTTCAGCGATCCTGGGAAGCAGGCTTACTTGCTGGAGACTGATATTGCTGTGCTGAATTACATTTTCAGAATCAAAAATAGGTGGCCAAGCTTTGCTCCACATCCAGATGTGGGAGGCAGCCTGGATGCTGTTGCTTGGCCCATGAAACGTTGGAATTTCCAAAACATTTTGATGGTTGATGTGTCCTTATAGTGTCCTTAAAAGGCTGGGACAAATGCTGGCCCTGTCTTCAATTATGAGATGCAGACAATTGTATGGCCTTGATAGAAATGTATTTCTCAAAGCTGGCTCCCTAAAATAACTCATGGATAAGAAGCTGTAATGCTTGTGTCTTTATCTGGAACTGTGGGAAATGAGAGGAGACCTGGGCTGTGAATTTCTTTGGAATATTCCTAACCAAGGAGCCTGGGACATATAGGGTCCAAGAATTTTGGCTGTGGGTGATGTCATGGGCTTTTGACCAATAGGAACATCCTGAATAAGGGGGAATCAAAAATACTGTTATTTTCAAGGTATGTGGAGGCTGAAATTTAGAGTAAATAGGGAGTTGCCCCAGTACACATAATTTACATTTTAGGTTGTGGCCATGGGGGTTTATACACTCTTTGCTGAAACTCAAACTGTAAAGGGATGACTAGCCCACCTCCTTCCACTTAAATTTATTCATTTTAAATTACTTTGTAAACTATATAGTTAGATCTAATTTAGTCATATATAGTGAGTATAGTGTATTATACAAATAGGAATTAGTATTAGTATTATTAGTACTTAGGAAGCCTACATTTAGCACTAAAATACATTTACTGTTGTAATGAAGAATTTATTGCTTTAACCATTAACCAAATGTAGCAAAATCGTGTAGGTACGAAATGAGAAAGAAAAAGATGTCCATTCATAAACAAAGTAGCTTTGAAGGAATGGCAAATAGTTAACAAAATTAATAACGAGAAATTGTTCACAGACTGTTCCTTGAAAATTGCACGTAACTGGATTTCAGAGAAGTATTTTCCATAACAAGAAGTAAGGAGCATGGTAGCTTTTCATTTTCTGCTGAAATCAGTCACCTCAGCCTTAACACCCAGGAGAGAGAATGTTCTTTGTTAAGTCACCAGGAGTAAGCATAAGGATTTAGAGTCTCATGAAAAGGCCAATACATGTTTGCTGGGGATCGATCACTTTGCAAAAGCTGTTTTATGGATGAGAACAAGATATGCTGTCAGACCAAGTGCCCGGTCCTCCACTGCCCATCATCACGTTCACAGCCAAGCCTTTTCCCCCTGAAATTCAAAGGTTTTGACTACTTTTGATATTTCTATTTTGAGGACTCTAATAAGGGAACTGGCGACCACAGTGTACAAATTAGCACCAAATAAGTGGATGCGAGCATAAAGAGAAAGCAGATATTTCAAGAACCTATCAGATACACAGCAATCAAATCATTTTAAAAATGAACAGCTAGTGTTCGCCGAGGCTTGGAGACTGTCGTTTGCCTCTGGGGGTGGGAGTGTGAATTGGTACAACTCTTCTGGAGGGCAACCTGGCAACCCAGAGCATAAACCTGCAAATGTTCATACTCTCTAGCGAAGAGATTCTATTTCTAGGAATATATCCTAATAAGCTGTAAGAATCTGTGTGGAAAAAATGAGCTATAAGAATGTTTATTGTCATGTTATTTTTAATAGGGAAACATTTGGAGCAACCTAAATGTCCAACGATAGGAGACTGACTATTCAAATTAGGACCTATCTCTGAAGCGGAGTATCATGAAAAACGATTTAGAAAATATTTAACAATCTGGAAAGATGTCCATAATATACTGAATGGAAAAGCAGATTCCCAAACTGGATGGTAGTATGATCTTATTTTGTTTATAAATAGACTTCTGGACATGGAACTTTAGGCATCCATATATATTTGAAGGACTGCGAGAATGATCGCAAAAACATTTCACAGTACTTGTAGTTGGTTGGATTCTCAGGGAATTTTCCTGTTTTTCTATTCGCCTGCTTAAAATTGTTTCTACAATAAATGTGTCACTTACGTAACAAGGGGAAAAAAGTTGTTTTCAAAAACAACATCAGTCCCTTAATGTGCATAAATTTAGAGCATGGGTTTAAGGCATTCACATAACCGTGGAGAATCCTGATGAACTTGAAAAAGAGGGCTGAGCTGTTGTGTGTTCTCTAGAATTACATGATGTGGGGGGGTGGGGGGTGGTGGGGAGGAGACACCTCAATTCATTACATAAATCTTGTAAAAAGCTCTTCGGTTTCCAAGGAATCATGAATTCAAATTTTACAGTAGATCACTTTCTGGCATCTCTAAAACTAAAGCACTTACCTGATAGTCTAATTGGCCTGGTTATAAAAATAGTCCCTTTTCCAGAAATTCCCCTCTCCTATAATTCCACAAGCACGACTTCTAACCAGGATGCTTTTCTGCCTTTTCAATTGAAGTCACGGTGTCATAAAGAAGTCATCAAAGAAATCACTGCCTCCTATCAAAGGCAGGTCTCCCTAAGGCCCAAAGCCCTTCCCTGCCCCTGCTGGGTGGCTACATCCCACCTGGGCTAGTTCAAATGCCGCCTCCTCCATGAAGCCCTCCCCCCCATTCCATCCAATAGCTGGCTGTATTCTCTCACTCTTAGGCTCTCCTGGAGCACTTCACTGAGCTTCTCTTAAAGCTTGATTACTTTCTTGGAGAATTAATTCTCTGTCCTTTGGGACCATGCAAGGAGACAGGAGTCAGCCTGATTGATGTCACCTCCCTTGCTGTGTGGGCAGAGACCTTGTATACATCCTGGAGGCTCTGGACATCCACAAGCACACAGGCATGCATTGGTATCATCCCAGTGCCTCAGGGTAAGTCACAGTCTTAGAAACATCTCGTGGATCCTTGTCCTTTACCCACTAACTACAGACCTTCACCTGCTACTCTCTAGAAAGTTAAGTGCACCTTCAGCTGGAGGGACCATTATTACCTGGGGGGAGCATCAGTTTACCAACAAAGAAATGAAATTTCACTTTTGTTTCTTTCCCTGTTTACTGTTTACCCTTCCCCTGAGCTGACCAGCTGATGCTTCTTTTCCTAATTTTAAACCCATGTCTCATTTTTTCCATGCAGTGAAGATTGCATGCTAAATTATCGCTATTGCTAAAATGTTACTCAGCCCTTGGAGTGGCTTTTATTTGTCACAGAGTCAGCAGGATCTCTAGGCCTGTTGCTCTGTTAGGCTCAGGGTAAAAGACAGTCTTTAATAGTCTCTTCTTCTTAACCATGAGGATCTTTTGTAGGGGTCTCAGAGGAGGGTCTTAAGCTCGCCAGAAAGACATTCTTCCATTTGAAATTAGCATTCGTTCTTAAAAAAGAAAGAGACTCTAACCTGTCATCAGTTGAGTATTTTCTCTTAGAAGTGATGGATTCTTACCAGGAGAGAGGAAAGCCTCCTTGACACAGTGAGTCAGAGAAATGACAGAACAGAATGGAAAAATTCCTACCCTTGAGAACACCTTCAAATATCTGATGTCCCTTCCTTAACCCAGCACTCTACCTCCTGTGAATCTCCATCAATGGTGCACTTGTCTTAAAGATGGAGAACTCTAAGTTTTCTGGATTAAATCCACTGTTATTATCAAACTGAAAATCTTCAGGGGAAACAGGCTTTCATATACGTTGCTGATGAGAGCAAAATTGCCCAATCTCATGTGGAAGGGAATTTGCCCGTAACTGACAGAAGCACAGATGGGCAGTGGACTGAATGTTTTTGTCCCCCCCCCAATTCAGATGCTGAGATCCCAAACCTAAGGTGATGGCATTGGGGGGGGGGGGACGCTTTGAGAGGTGATTAGGTCATAAGGATGGAGTCCATGTGAATGGGATTGGTGTCTTTATAAAAGAGACTCCAGAGAGATCCTTTGCCTTGGGTTTGGATTTCCCAGTTTCCAGAACTGTGGAAACTAAATTTTTTTTTTAAAGATTTTATTTATTTATTTCACAGAGAGAGACAGAGCGAGAGAGAGAACACAAGCAGGGGGAGTGGGAGAGGGAAAAGCAGGCTTCCCGCCGAGCAGGGAGCCCGATGCGGGGTTTGATGCGGGGTTCGATCCCAGGACCCTGGGATCATGACCTGAGTTGAAGGCAGACGCTTAACGACTGAGCCACCTAGGCGCCCCCTAAATGTTCCTTATAAAGCTCCGAGACTTTGGTATTCTGTCACGGCATCCTGATGGCACGGAGACAGTTTGCCCTTTGCCCCAACAATTGCATTTCTAAGAATTTACCCTGAACTATGAAACAAGATACGCACAAGGTTATTCGCTGTGTCATTATTTTTTTTATAGCAAAATACCGGAAAGAACCTACATACCCAGGAAAGTGGATAAATACGTTATGAGGAAGGCACACAGTGGAGTACTGTGCAGCTGGAGACATGAGCATGGGGAGGCATTCCTGACCCCACAGTGGGTGATTTCCAGCTTTGTGTAAAAGGAGCACGCTGTGAACAAGCCTACGAAGTATGTGAACTAAAGAAGGGGAAGTTACACAGGTCCACACGCAATTTTCTTGTTCTTATCTCAAGTAAGAAGTGCAGGAAGGAAAACAGAGAAACTAGGAAAGTTGGTTACTTCCAGAGGTGAGGCAGAGGGTAAGACTTTTCTGGGTATACCTTTTCATATAGTTTTGACTTGTAAACCATGTAGATGTTTTACATATTCAACGAATAAAGAAAAATCTGCAAGTCTGGGGGGGAAAACCAGACTCTGAAATTGAAAATAAACTGATATCAATGAACCTAAGTACTTATCAAATTGATAACATACCCACACAGAAAAAAAAATTCAAGGAATTTTTGAATTTCATATTCTATACCATTACTGAGATCTATCTTTTCTGGGACTAAAAAAAGCAAAGAAATTCTAAACTTCACTCAGTAGGTGGTGTGCGTTGAATTGTGTCCTCTGAAAAGATGTGCAGAAGTCCCAGCCTCTGGCACCTGTGAAGGTGACGTGACTTGGAAAGAGGGTCTTTGCAGAGGTAACAAAGCTAAGATGATGTCATACCGGATTAGGGTGGGCCCTGATCCAATAACGGGGGTCTTTATAAGGAGAGAGAAATTTGGACACAGAGACACAGAAACACAGGAGAATGCCATGTGAACACGTTGGCAGAGACTGTAATGATGCATCTCTTAAACTAAGGAAAGTCAAGGGTGCCAACAGCCTGCAGACCCTAGGAAAGACGTACACAGACCCTCCCCTGCAGCCCGCAGAGGGAGCATGGCCCTGCCAATGCTTTGATTTTGGACTTCTGCTCTCCAGAACTGAGAGAGAACACATGTCTATTGTTTTGAAGCCACTCAGGTTGTGGTACTTTGTTACAACAGCCCTAGGAAACGAATATGGTAGATTTGTTGTCGGTGATGGCGCAGGGTGACTGTGAAATTCTGTAATTGGAGAGTAGAGAAATATCCTACAATGTACTGATGTTGACGGCCAGGGTCCTCACTTTTAGGAAGGGGAGATGCCAACACAGAATGGGGAGAGTAAAGAAGAACGCCGTGTGTGGGATTGCAATCGAAGGTATCCATTTGAGCACGTGTGCACACCCACACACATTTCCTAGCTGTGTGTCCTGCAAAGTCCTAGAGGCATTGACATGCCGGAAGTAATGAGCACACAGAGCCACCAGATGTTGGTTTCTAAATACTGTTCTGCACTGACAGGAACCAGGGCTCTTTGGAGAAGTGGCTGACTGCAGGTCTAGGATATAGAAAGTATAAGAAAGTATATAAAGGATCTTGCTCTGTCAGAAGGGAAGGAAATGCTCAATGATGGGAGGAGATATATCAAAGAGACATAGTAGCCAGCTTAAAGGGGCTCCTATTGGTTACATTTGTGACAGTTTGAGCATCAAGACTATGACAGTAATGGATTAAAAAGCACATTGAGGGGCGCCTGGGTGGCTCAGTCGTTGAGCGTCTGCCTTCGGCTCGGGTAATGATCCCAGGATCCTGGGATCGAGCCCCGCATCGGGCTCCCTGCTCCGCGGGAAGCCTGCTTCTCCCTCTCCCACTCTCCCTGCCTGTGTTCCCTCTCTCGCTGTGTCTCTCTCTGTCAAATAAATTAAAAAAAAAAAATCTAAAAAAATAAAAAATAAAAAGCACATTGAACTAAAAAAACCAGACCGAAAACAAACTCATTATGAATCCATACTGATACTCAAAAACAGAACAAAACAAATCAAAAAACAAAGGAGGAGTCCTCTTCATAGAAAATATCACCTAATATAAGTAGAAGGAACACTAGAACATTCCCATTTTGCAATTCCCAATGTAATGGTTAATTCAGGAAGGATCATTAACGGATGTTAAAAGCCACGGAGTTAACAGGTTATTAGAAAAGACAGTGTTTACATGGTTTCAAACTATCTCTCTACAGATGACTTAATAGTTGCCAAAGGAAAAATCGTACTTTTTCTTCAGAACAATCTGGCAGCTTCCACATTAACTAAATGATCAAACTTAGCATCAGGAGTAGTGGGTCAGCTGACACAAGTACCTCCTGATGGGATGCAATTTGAAGCACACATCACCTGGACGGCATTCTTGCTAAAAATGGTTAAGCTGCATCTAATGAAGCGTCTAGCCCTGACTTCCCCTTGAAAGATCATACAGGCAGAAAAGGAACAAGTTAAAACACCGCGTTAAGGAGGCAGTCACACAAATCCACAGTGGGGGCCACGCTGCAGTCAACAAGGCTGGATTCTCAAAAGGTCAGTCAGAAAAACAAAGTGGGGAGATGTTTTAGATTACAGGAGTCTGAAGAGAACAAACCGACGAATGCAGTGCTTGAAACTTGGTGAGATCTTGGTTCACAAATCCCAGCCGTGAAAGCCATTCTGAGGGGCCATCAGGAAAAATTTGAATAGAGATTGGATTTTAGATAGATTATGGAACGGTTGTGAATTTTCTTAGGTGTGATAATGGCATTCTGATTACGTAGAGGAACAGCCTTATTCTTAGAAGCTGTACTCCGGATTTTTAAAATGTGAAGTGTTATAATGCCTGCAATTTACTTTCATATGGTTTAGTGGAAATGGAGGAGGGAGAGAGAAAGCACAGGTATGCAGGCTGTTAAGTTTTTTGAATCTAGGCTGAGGGTATATGGGAGTTCATTGTACTATTCTTTCATTTATTCTGGTGTTTAAATTTTTTCTTTATAAAAAATTGGGGGAAAGGAAAAATATTTAGAGAAACAGCACATTTGGTTTAAAGAAATGTACGAACGATCAAGTTTAAATGTAGTCGGTTGTAAGATGGAGAATGTTGACTTTGGGATGGTACAAAGGCCAAGGGAATGAAGTGGCATTTGCCAGTCACCTTGCCAAACTCGGGAGCTCTGGGGTGCCAGGACCCACTGGAATGTGAGCCCCACGAAGGCAGAGCTTTTGGTCCCTTGTTGTTCACTGCTAGACCCCCAGTTCCTAGAGCAAAGCCTGGATCATGGTAAATGCCCAAAAAACACCCACCTGATGAAATGAAATGTAGATAGCTCAGTGAGAAACATCTTTGATTCAGATAGACTCTTGGTCAAAGATTAGAACATTTTTAGTGCCTTTCACATATATTATGAAATTCCAAATGTTTATACTGGTTTACACCCAACTAGTGTCTCCCTCTGCATTCTTTTTAATAGCCAGTATTAGAATTTTAAACAGTTTGACAATTTCATACATGAAAAACAGTATATTGTTCTATTTTACATTTCTTTCTTTCCTAGTGAAGTTTTTGGTTTGTGATTTTTTTAGCATTGTTCTTTTGTGAATAATCTTTGTGTGTTTTTTGCTTGTTTGAATTTTAGGATGTATATGTTTTTCTAATGGATTTTAAATACAGTGTGCCATGTTGTTTATGAGCTAAAAAAAAATGGCCCATTTTGTAGGAAAGATCAAAGAATCAGGGAGAACTGATGGATGCTGAGTGGAGGGTGGTGGGGTCGGCCCTGCAGCCACCCTCCCCGGCCCCCCTGGGAATCCTCGCTCTACTCTCCCACAGGAGATGAGGGGCTGGGGGGCAGAGAGAAGCCTCACAGGGTCAGCGCCTGCCTTGAGGCAGGCAAGATAGTTGTATCACGATTTTATAGAAAAGATGTAGAAAAGACAACCAAGGGGGCACTGCCCCTCTCAGGACCATGTGGGTGGGGTGGGGCTCAGCGTAGGCCCCTTAGTCCTGAACAGGCTGAGACCTCCAGTCACTTGCAGGAAGTCCCCTGACCACTGCCTGTGTCCCCCTACCTCTGTCTAAGGCAGTTTGATCTGAAACCGTCACCATCAAAACCAGACTTGCCTTGTCTGTCGGTTCAGTCTTTTTCTCACTAGCATATGATCAATTTCACCACATGCTTCCCAAAAAAATGCAAGGAAGAATAGCTGACGAATTTATATCAACTGCCAACTGTTCAGTAATTTATTTATTCCACAAATGACTGTTGAGCATCCACTATCTACAAAGCCCTATAGACAGGCCTCAGCACCTGCTGTGACAGCCAACACGCGCATCTCTGGCTGTTACCGACCTTAATGATCGCTGTGTGAAATTCCAAAACCTCACACGAGAAAATACTGAGAATGTGACACCAACACATTATTTCATCTTTATGGTCTCCGAAGGATTTATTTCATTGTCTTTCACAGAAGAGAGGCCTTGTAAATAATTTTTGAAAAATTGCTGGGTAAATGACATATTTAATGCTGTAAACTTAGAGTTTCTTTGTTTAAAAGTTATCTTAATGAATTATGGGCATGGAAGAATGTCTTTAAGAGTCTGATCACTTTAAGGGAAATTTCAGTAAGGTGTGATGTTTTTAATTTTCTTTTTTCGAGGAGGCTGGGTTTTCACAAGGGGTATCTTAGGTCAGGTTTCTTGGAGGCAAAGACTGGTGCAGATGATTTATTACGGTAGAGCTCCCGGGGAAAGTGCGCGGGAGCAGGGAAGCAAACCAGGGAGAGGAGAATGCCAAGCAAGGAAGTGCTTTCAGACAGGGCCCGGGTCCCAGCTGCCCCACAGGGGCTCTGGAGCATAAACTGCCCTTCGGGGTTTGGCCCCACTGTGACAAGGAAGCTGGAGTTTTATACTTCGTACATTGACTAAGGGCTGTGTGCGTGTGTGTGTGTGTTGGGGGGCAGGTAAACCCTCAGGCTTAAAGTCAGGTGGGCTTAGAATGACTTGATGCCAAGCATTTTGCCCAGCATCTGATGTGTTTACATAGAATTTACCTTCTATCACAGTTTATAGAATGTTCCCAGTGAAGTAGTTATCTATTGCTGTGTAACAAACAGCCCCAAGACTTTGCAGCTTACAACAGTGTTTATTCTCATGTAGCTTCTGAGAATCAGGAAGCCTGGGGCTCTGGCTCAGGGTCTCTCCTGAGGCTGCAGTCCAGCTGCTGGCCAGGCAGGGAGGCTCCACTTCCAAGCTCATTCACGTGCTGTTGGCAGGAAGCCAACAGTTTCTTGCCACGTGGGCTCTTCCCGGGGCTGCCTTCTGAGTGTCCTCACAACATGGAGTGAGTGATCCCCGAGAGGGAGAGACTGATGCCCACTGCCCTTTGTGACCTTGACTTCAGTTCACAGCCATTATGTCCACCTGTCAGGTAGAAATGGCCACTCGGTGGGAGGGTGTGAATACTGGGTGCTGGGGTTTGGGGGCCATCTTGGAGGTGGGCTCCCACACACTCCTTCAGCTTTTTGCCAGAAGAGTTCCAAGGACAACCAGGGTTGCCGCCCCATTTCGTGAGTTTGACACTTGCCAGAGCAGAAACTCCAAAGTGGACAGAGACACTGGGTCCTTCCTGCCTCCCCAGTGGGCCAGCCGTGTAGGGCTGTCCATTCGTGCATCATCCCAGCTACTTCCTGTGGCCCTTGTCAGGTTGAGCAGTCTCTGTACAAGGAGCCACCTGGGATTTGCTCTTCTTCCTTGACCCCCCCTCCCCCCCATCCAGCCATCTCATCTCTTTTGCCCACACACAGGGCCTTAGCTCTCTGTCCCCAGTCCAGGGGTGACGGGCCTCTCTTGGCAGACATGTGACTTTGCAACCTGGGAAGATCTGACTCCTGGCATAATAATTAAACTTGGCCGAAATCGAGCTTGCTTTTATTCTACGGTGCAGAGTCAAGATCTTAATTTAGAGGTTTTATACGTGCCTGACTGGCAACATCAGGACTGAAGAGGCCCACAGCGCCAATTATCCTTGTCGGAGAGAAGAAAGGGAGCAGGTGGTTAAGGCTCCTGTTCAGGGCACGCATACCCACGGGGTGCTGAGGGCCACATCCCTCCTCTTTGCTCTCTCTGTAGCCCGCCCCCCGCCCCCGCCCAATTCCCTGTGTGCAGTGGAAATCCCAGCAAATCGTTTCTGGGCAGAACAAGCCATCTCTCCCATGGATTCTCATGCTGTATGAAGGATGGTATGCTCAGTGGTATTGCTAGTCAGTGTAACAGGAAATTTTGAGCACCTCTTAAAGTGAGCCCGAGGCATGTTACTGAAAAAAGTGTCCATGGAGATTTTGCTGCCAGAGCACAAGGGTGGAAGGAAAGCACGAAATGATCAGGTCCACACACTGTGGGTGAGGGCGCAGCCCGGGCATCTGGCCTGGATCACCAACAAAGCAGCTGCGCCTTCATCCTCCGTAAGGCCTTCACCGGCACCCCAGAAGGGCTCTGCTGGAGACAGCACAGGGCTCAAGCCGAGGACAGGGACCTGGGCTCTGTGTGCTGTGTGTGGTGATTAAAGCAGACCTTGAACGATAAAGCTGAGTGAACGTTCTCGAAACCGGAAACATGAATGTGAAGTCCAAGGACGATGCACAGGAATCATGCTGAAGTCGGAATTGCCGAGGGACCTCGAGCTCTCCAAACTCCCACAGGCATTTATTTACCAAGGGCATGCTGTACAGGAAGCACTGCTTCAAGTGTTACCTGTACCTTTTCCCGTGTATTTCTCACGATGCTGCGGACGGGGCGTACTTCTAAATTTCAGAAACTTTTTTGATCAGTGGAATTCCCTGTGTTGTCTGGAACGCCGCTTTCTCCATCAGTTGGTATAAGTTCTAGGACTTTTGAAGATGATCTGTCAGAGCATCTAGTACAATTTTTTTTTTTTTTAAAGATTTTATTTATTTATTTGAGAGAGAGAGACAGCGAGAGAGGGAACACAAGCAGGGGGAGCGGGAGAGGGAGAAGCAGGCTTCCTGCTGAGCAGGGAGCCCGATGCGGGGCTCGATCCCAGGACCCTGGGATCATGATCTGAGCCGAAAGCAGACACTTAACGACTGAGCCACCCAGGCGCCCCGCATCTAGTACATTTTAATGGAGATCTTGATTGCTCTCACAGTGATCACTATGTTTTTCTAATTGTAAATTACAAGAAATAGTGTAATTTGCCAGATAACATTTCGGGACTTTGTGTTTTCTTACTTTGGCGTCTTTTTGTTGGAAAGTCTTAGAAAAGTGATCAATTGCTTTGATCACTCTATCTTTGAAAAGGGATTAGTGTATTTGCCTTTTGATATCGATAGTTTAAATTTGAGACAGCTACTCCTATACAACCAAGAGGCTCAACATGAATGAACAAACAAATGAATGAATGAATAAGTCCAGAGGATGGCTGCCATATACCCTTTTATGAAAATTAGGAAGTGGAACAAAATTCTCAGTATCCCTGTCCTCTGCTGGGGATGATCTGCCCAGAGCCAGCATCTTCCCTAAAAGAGCAGTTCCGGGTTTGCTCCAGGACATACGCTGTCAAGGCCACGGTCTCCTCCATGGAGCGTGGCTAAGGGGGTTGGGGCCTGGAAGCCTTTCCAAGCAAGAATGCATCAGGGCTACACAACTAAGGCCCAACAATGGGCTCCTGGACCATGGGTTTCAGGATGTTGGGGTTTTCTGGGAAGCTGCCAGGGGAAGTACTCGCTAAATGTCCCCCTGAGTCACCAAAGAAGGAGTTTTCTGATAGAAATCAGCATTCAGGACAGTGAAGGTCCTCAGTAAATATGCATTAAATGAACGTATAAATGAATGGGTCCTACAGTTTGCATGGGTGAAACATCTACCAAAATGAGTGATTTTCGTTTTAGAGCAGCTAACCGCAAAAACAATTCATTCTTCCTGTTAATACATGGATGACAGAACAGATCATCTATGAAGGCAGCTATGTTCATTTGTGGTCAGGGCTGTTGTGTACAGTAGCTCAGGCTGTGCATTGCTCAACTCCAGGCTACCTTTTACATAGATGACAGTGGGAATGGTGCTTTCTAGAAGTGGGCCCTGGAATAACATCCACAACTTAAAAATGGGTACTTCATTCTGTATTCTCTGATCAAGGAGGCATGAATCTGAGTCATTCATTCATTTATTTATTCAACTGTCTTAGACCTGGGGATATGACCGTGAACAAAGATATCAGCCCAGCTTTCAAACTAGTCATCGTCTAAAAGAATAGACAAGTCGTGGGGAAATTATAAATTAGGATATATGATGGGGATATTATATGGTGCTATGAGAGCTCAAGAGAGGAGTTTCTAATACGGCCTAAAGCAGGAAGCTTGAGGGAGGGGTGGTGGGTCAGGGGAGGCTTTCTGGAAGAAGCTGAGACCTGAAGGATGAATAGAATTATCCAGGCAACATTGTGGAGAGTGGCGGGGAGGGGTTGGAGTGCAGCAGGTACAAATCATTGAGAAGTAATAACAGGTAACATGTGTGTTGGGTAACAATCATTGTTCTTGGCACTTAGATATTAATATAGATATTAACTTGTTTTATTCATAATACTTATAATGAGTTAAGCATTATTATTATCCCCAATTTAAAGACGAGTAAACTGAGGGAAAGCATGACTAAGTAACTTGCCTTGTAAATGATGGAGCAAGAGTCAAGCCTGGGTGTCTAGATGTAGAACCTGGGAATCTTTTATTTTCCCTTAAGATATTTAAATTATTATCTTTTTTATATTTTAAAAGAATCTCAAAAGTTACAAGCCCAGTTGACCCTTGAACAACATGGGTTTGAATCCGTGTAGGTCTGCTTCTCTGTGGATTTTTGTTTTTATTACAGTATAACAATGTAAATGTATTTTCTCTTCTTTATGATTTTCTTAATAACATTTTCTTTTCTCTATTTTATTGTAAGAATACAGTATATAGTATGTATACAAAATATGTGATAATCAACTACGTTATCAATAAGGCGTCCAGCCAATGGTAGGCTATTCGAAGTTAATTTGGAGGGAGTCAAAAGTTAGATGTGAATTTTTAACTGCATGGGGGTTGGTGTCCCTAACTCCTGTCTTTTTCAAGGACCATTGGTATAGTACAAAGAACCTTTTTTGTACTTTTCCTGAACCATTAGAGAGTCAGGTGCTGACCTAATGTGTCATTGTCCTTAAACACTTTTAGTGTGTGTTTTCCACAACCAAAAACTAGTTCCTCTGTAATCAAAATGCAAACACCAAAATCAGGAAGTCAGCTTTGATACATTATTGGCAACTAATGCTCAGATTCCATTTGGATTTTGCCTGTTGTCCCAATAATGTCCTTTATGGCAAGAAGATCCAATCTAGTGTTACTCATTGCATTTAGGTGTCTGTCCTCCTTGGGTTCCACCAGTCTGGAAGTCTTTGCTCAGTTTTTATAACCCAGACACAGAAGATTTCAGGCCAGTTCTTTTGTAGAATGTTTTGTTGATTTGGATTTTTCTGATGTTTTCTATGATTAGACTTAGGTTTTGCATTTTGGGCAGCCTACCTTGTTTAGTTTGGCAGGTTCTGGATTTTACAAAAACAAAATCACGTGTCTGTGTTCTTCTAAGACCTTCTCTGACCTGTCCCAGGTTCAGAGGCAGTTGGTCACGTGCTTGTATGTGCTCGGCCTGTCCTGCGTTTTTCTCCTTGATGGTAGGAGGTGACTGAGGTGTGGGGGTAGGAAAGATTTATGTACCCAGTGCCACATGCTGGTATGAGGGTGACCCAGGACTCAAATTCTCTGAGTCTTTCTGATCTTGCCTGTGTGGGGCCCCCCCCCCCCGGGCCTCTGAAGTTTAGAGAGGTCGAGTCTTGAAGCTCAGAGAAACAGACTTCCTGGGTCCCATCCCCCAGGCTTCCACATCCTCCCTAGAGCAGCCCGTAAGGTAAAAAATTTTAAATTAAGAATTCAAAAGAATTAGAAGAAAATCCACAAACAATAAGATACAAGATCATGACTAACAAAAGAAACAGAATAATTAACATTATGCATGAAGGATAGATTGAACCAATAAAATAATTTAAGAACCAAAATTAGGTTGCTGAAAAGTTAAGGTTATAATCAGTCAAGCGAACAAAAGGGCATATGAAGGATTATAGTTAAAAAAAAATTGGAAATAAAACAGTAAGTTAAAGCTAAGAAGCCCCGAGAGGCTTAGGGATTTAAATAGTAATATAAAAACAAAATAAAGGGAAAAAAAGGGATTTGGCATTAAAGCAAATCCAGAAGCCTTGAATTTGAATAGTGGTAATAATTATAAAAGTAAAACGTCAAAGGAAAACATTTTAAGGTGATTAAAATAGGGGGAAAATTAGAAGGAAGACAAAAGGGCAAAGTAAGGAAGTTTAAAAATGAAAAGAATCATAGCTAAGATAAACCAGAATAACCAAAATAAGGCAAAATTAACCCAAATGGGCAATTTAATAAGTGGGAAGGTGTCCGCAGTTTAAAACACTAAAGATGTAATTATGAGTGGGTAAAACCCATGCTCCAAGCACAGCCCAAAGGCCATTATTATTATTGTTGTTATTCTAATTTTAAATGTTAAGGGAATCAACAAGTCCAAAAGACTGTCCGCTTGACCCCTTAAGATCTGAGCTCCTCGCTGCACCCTGGGCCTGTCCGTCACCTCTGGGCGGGGCGGGAGGAGGGAGGACAGGGGCCACGCCCACATCTAGCCCCGCCCCCCGCCTCTAGCCCCACAGCCCACACCCACAAGGCCTTGTGGGTAGGTGGAGGAGGGTACCCCTTCAACTTCCCCATGGGGAAAAAAGTTTGGAACTGCTGAAAATAAGACATAGCTGTCAGAAGTATATGAAATTAGCAGCATAAACTGTGAAACATAAGCCATAGTTATATTTGTTCTGAGACAGTGTAAAAATAGAAACAATTTCAGAGATAGAAAATTCAAACTTCTTCAGTCACCACGTCCAAGTGGCCTGAGATCCTTCAAAGGCTATCCTGCCCTTTGTTTATGGGCCGCAGACAGGGTGAGCAATCCCAGGGCCTCAGGCAGTGCCCAGGCTGGGGCAAGCCAGAGAGGAAATTAGCTACGAAGCTCTATTTGCATTTTTCATGCTGAGGGCGCTGGGCCTCCGCTCTTACTGGGGGAGGTGGGAAAGTGGGTTATTTCCAAAAGGCAGCTGGGCAGGCAAACCCCTCTGCGCTTTGCAAGAGCCTTAGTCTGCACATTCTTGGGCCACTGCTGGACTAGTCTGCACAGATGTGTCTTCAAGTGCCCGGTAGAAACCTCTGCCCAGGGCGTCTGCATTCATTCGTTCATTTATTCATCAATCTCCTCAGTCATTTGCAAATATGGAGTGCTTCTGATATGTCAGATATGTGCTAGGTACTCAGGAGGGAACAAAACTTGGCATGTCCTGCCTGCAAGGACCCTACAGTTAATACCCCCCCCCCCCCCCCCCACCAGGCCACTGTGACCAGCAGTGAGAGCTGATGATTCTGCCCAACCTTTTGGAAGAGGGGAGCTGGGTAGGGGGTGCGGTGGGGCTGAAGGGTCTCTTTACTTCAGCTCCTGCCTTTTTATTTTTTTAAAAAATAAACTTTCAAAAAATTAATGTAATAAAAATTAAACTTTTTATTATGGGAAATTTCAAACATATACTAAAGTAGACAGAAAGTATAATGACCCCCCCCTAAGGCGGGCTCAGCAGGGGAGTCTGCTTCTCCCTCTCCCTCTGCCCCTGCTCGAGTGCTCTCTCTCAAATAAATAAATAAAATCTTAAAAAAAGGTCTAAAAAAATAACCTCAATACCATTAACACACCTTTAAAAATTAACAGTAATTTCTTAGCATCACCAAATATCTGATCCGTGTTGAAATTTGCCTGATTGTTTTTGAAACTTTCCTTCCCAGAGTGTTTGTTTGAAACTGGATTCGAATAAGGTCTACATGTTGCAGTTGGTTAATATCCCTTTCTTGTTTTCTCCTTGCACCTTTGTTGAGAAATTGGGTCATTTGTCCCATTTTCCTGCTTGGATTTTGCTGAATGCATCTGTACTGTGTTCTTGTACCTGTTTCTCTCTTTCCTGTGTTTCTCGTAATTCGGTAATCTAGAGGCTGATTACAGTCAGGCTGCTTCTCTTCAGCTCCTATATTGCCTCAAATGACTGACTAATGGCAAAACTCGAAAAGAGTTTCCTTGAATAAAGGAAGCAGCCCCAAACCTGCAGTGACTCAATATTTATTTCTTGCATTTACAGATTTTGTAAAGACTATGAGACTCTCCTAGTAACAACCCGAACTAGCATTTATGAACATCTGACAAACTGCTCCCAGGGTTATGGTACATGGAACTTACACATTTCCATGGAAACATGTACAGTTTCCGATATGGAAACTGTTCCCTGCCTTACATTGGCATTCAAAGACTCACAGTGCCAGGCCTGAGTCTTTGGGGTCAGTGAAGGATTTCATGGCAATGACCATTTTGGAGATGGATCCAGGAATAGTAGTCACAATATTTAATAATCAGGAGGGTCCGGCTGAAGCACCTGGAGCAGAGTTGTTAACACTTAGTGAGGCCGCCCCTGTCTGCTCCCTGAGTGTCAGCCCCTGGGGTACTCCAGGGTTTAATGCAGGTTGACCCTCTGTGGAATAATGAACTCCTGCAATTCCCCCCAGCATTGCCAGGAAAAGCAAAGGTATTTTCAGTTGGACGGTCAGTGGACAAATATTTTAAGCCTCAGCCTGTTTAGTTCATGCAGAGAAATTGTCCAACATGAAATTTTATAATGCAGTTTAATTTTATGTAGAAATGTCCATTTATAAAAGCACATGTTTGAGTTCTGTTCTTTTTTTTCACATATATACATATTTATCAATTTGGGTTTTTTTTTTTTTAAAGATTTTATTTATTTATTTGACAGAGAGAGAGAGCACACAAGCAGGGGGAGCGGCAGGCAGAGGGAGAGGGAGAAGCAGGCTCCCTGCTGAGCAAGGAGCCCGATTCGGGGCTCGATCCCAGGACCCTGAGATCATGACCTGAGCCGAAGGCAGCCACTTAACCGCCTGAGCCACTCAGGTGACCCTCAGTTTGGTTTTTTGTGATATGAAATGGTTTCTGGGACTAGACCCCTGACTTATGACATTACCTCTGTAGTAAAGACCCAATGTGCAACACCTTGACTTGAGGTGACCCCTAAGGGACCGGTCTGACAACAGACTAGGGTTAGGAGGCTCCCTGTGCCTCTGGGCTCTGCCTTCTGTGAGCAGCTTAACAGGAACACCCTCCTTCTCACAGCCAAGCTTACCTTAGGAATACCTTCATCTGGGGCAGCCTGGGAATGATCATGGGGTGTGGAGTCAGGGCCCCTGTATTCATGGTCTAGTTGTCTCACTAGCTGTACAACCTCAGGTAGCCTAGTTACCAACTTTTGTTGAGTCTTAGTTTTCTTGTCTGTGAAATGGGGATAACCCTAAGAGAATTTAAAGAGATAGCGCACGTAAAGGCACTCAACAGTTATGGTTCCCTTCCTGTACCCCTCTTTGTAGCACATCTGTCTACAGTAATTGTACTTCTCTCTTGTCCAGCAGCACTGTGACACCCCTGTTGCTGGCATATGGAAGAAGACTTTGCAGAACACACCTTGGGTGTGTTGTGGACAATTCTAGAATCTTTGGGGGCAGGTACTGACTACTAAGAACATTACAAACTCCAAAGCAGCACCACTCAAGCTTCTTATAAACTGGAGGACTGGTTCCTGGGTCATTATGGGTTTGGGGGAACCTCAATCTTCTACTCCAGTCCCTATTGCTCCTACTTGCATTCTGCTGTTTCTTACCTCACTCGTGTCCCCTTGGCATTTTCTTGTGCAGGAGACCCAGACTCTACTAGGTATGTTTTGAGTGCCTGGCTATCCTCCACATACATCTCAAAGATAGTCCCAAACATGGCTCCCACTGATGAAGTGGGAATGGTCCCATTAATCCTACTTTCTATTCTTTTGACCACTTGGCCCAGAGATAAACACCTGGCCAACCAGATTCTTTTCTTTAGAAATTCTTTCTAAGAGACACAAAAGGAAGTATCCATTGGCTGTGGAAAACCAACCTGAAAGGTCATACTGTCTATGGCCGCCATGTGGGTCATGCACAAGTTGATAGGCAGTGAGAAGGAGCTAGTCTGAGGAGAGAGCAGGAGAATAGAACAGTCCATAGAGAGAAGTAGAGAGGAATAGAGCCCACAGCCTTCAAGAAGATGAGAAAGTGCTCGGGTTCCTGATGGTTTTTCCATCCCTGTCAAGCTGGGCTTCATCTCTTATTCTTGGATTCTTTGGGATTTCAGCATCCTTACAATATCCCTCTTTCACTTGAACAGGTTGAAGTAGGCTTCTGATCTTTGTAATCAAAGCATTCTTGGCCAGGAACTAAAACAAGGTTATCTACTCGCAGCACTATTCAGCCTTGTAATGGAAGTCTTTGCCAGTGCAATAAGGCAAGAAAAAAACAAGTAGAAGGCATGAAGACTGGGGAAAAAAGAACTAAAACTCTTTGTTTACAGATGGCAGGATTGTGTGCATAGAAAATTCAAAGAAATATACAAATAATTAGAACTAATAAGTGACTGTATCAAGGTCACAGGATACTAGGTGGCCATGCAAAAATGGTGTTTAAACGTTATACCAATAAACAATTGAAAAGTGAAATTACAAAGCAGTGGCATTTAAAATAGGATCAAAAGCATGAAATACTGAGGCACAAATGTAATTAAAATATGTGTAAATCCTCTGTACTAAAAACTACAGATCATTGCTGGGTTAATTTAAGGAATATCTAAATAAACAGAAGGTTAGGACATAGTCATAGATTGAACAATTTATTTTTTTTAAATGTCCAAGCTTTTTTTTTTTTTTTAAGATTTTATTTATTTATTTGACACACACAGAGAGAGCACAAGCACGGGGAGCAGCAGAGAGAAAGGGAGAAGCAGGTTCTCTGCTGAGCAGGGAGCCCGATGTGGGGCTCGATCCCAGGACCCTGGGATCATGACCTGAGTCAAAGGCAGATACTTAACCAACTGAGCCACCCAGGTGCCCCTACATTGAACAATTTAATGTGCTAATATTAAGCTGTCAGTGATATCCAAATTTATCTATAGAGACGATGCAATCTTAACCAAAATCCTAGCAGACATTTTTTGGAGTAGAAATTGACAAACTGATTCTAAAATTTATATGGAAATGCAAAGGACTTAAAATAGCCAAGACAATCTTTAAAAAGAACAAAGTGGGAGAGCTTGCATTACCAGATTTTAAGACTTAGCATAAAGCTACAGTATTTAAGTCAGTGTGATATTGGCATAAGGAAAGACACTCAGATCAATGAAACAGGATAAAAGTCCGAAGACCCACATGTCTGCAGTCAGTGGATTTGTGGGGAGGGGAAAGACCAAGGTAATTCACTGGGGGAAGAGAAGATCTTTTAATAAATGATGATAGAGCAACTTGTACGCATATAGACCGTAGACCTAAATGGGAAAGCTAAAAGTATAAAGTTCTTATAAGAAAAACATAGGAGAGGGGCGCCTGGGTGGCTCAGTCGTTAAGTGTCTGCCTTCGGCTCAGGTCATGATCCCAGGGTCCTGGGATCAAGCCCCGCATCGGGCTTCCTACTCAGCGGGAAGCCTGCTTCTCCCTCTCCCACTGCCCCTGCTTGTGTTCCCTCTCTTGCTATGTCTCTCTCTGTCAAATAAATAAATAAAATCTTAAAAAAAAAAAAGAAAAACATAGGAGAATATCTTTATGACTTTGAAGTAGTCAAGTATTTCTTAGATAGGTTGGAAAAGGAAGAACAAAGAAAATGATAAATTAGTGTTCATCAAAATAAACATTTCTGATCATTAAAAAACAGGAAGATTAAAAGAGAAGCCACACTGGTAGGACGTATTTGCAATGTATATATTTGACCATGGACTTGTATTCAAGATATGGACTATGTATTCAAGATACAAATTAAAAAAAAATTAAAAATGGGCAAAAGACTTGAACAGGAACTTCACAAGAGAAGATACATGAAGGGCCAATAAGTATATGAAAAGGTGCTCAACGTGATTAGTCTTCAGGGAAATACAAATGAAAACCACAGTGAGAAACCACAATATGTTAGAACAGATGCAGGTACAAAGACTGACATTTCCCAGCATTGGCCAGGACCTGGAGTGACTGGCACTTTGATATCTTGCTGGTAGGAGTGTGGAATAGTACAACTGTTTTGAGAAATTATTTGGCCCTTCCTAATACTATCAAGCATATACCTATCATAAGACTCAGCACTTCCACTCCTAGGCTCCTGGGTACACACTCGGAGAAATAAGTGCATATGCCCACAGGAAGACTGTCTTAGAATGCTCATAGTGACTTATTTATAATGGTCGAAAACTGGAAACAGTCCAAATATCCAACAGAAAGATGGATAAACAAATTGTGGTACTTTTCTTAGTAATAAAAAGAGCAATCTGATATACATACATTGATGAACCTCAAAAATATTATGTTCAGAAAAATAAGTCGGATAGAATAGAGTGCACACTGTGTGATCGATCCCACTTAACACAAAGTTCAAGAACCAGCAACACTAAGCTAATGGTGATGGAAGCAGAAGATGATTATGTCTGAGAGGGTTAGGTATTGACCAGAAAAAAGGGGTCATACGGAGCCTCATGGGGCAATGGAAATGTTCTGTTTCTTGGTCTGTTTAATGGTGTTAAAAAGTGAACCAATTCTCAACACCTCACCTAAGTACTGTCTCAACACCCCAGGAGTATAACTATACCTGTCAGTCAGGAATGTTCGGATCAGCACAGATAAGGTGATCTGTCACAGGGCCCCTCTTCATTCCCTAATGGAAGATGAGGTCATCCACCAACTAAAACCTTTTTGTCCCCAAATGAAGGTGACCTCCCCTGAAATAATCCTTTTTTTTCTGTTTATGATATTCTTACATTGCCTTGAAAAATCTTTCCCTTTGTGTAGCCCTTCAGAGCTCCCCTCTACCTGCTAGATGAGATGCTGCCCGATTCGTGAATGGATCAATAAAACCAGTTAGATCTTTAAAATCACTCAGTTAAAATTTTCGTTATGTAACAATGATCAGGTGGGTGTATATGGATATACAAATTTATTGCTGCAGACTGAATTGTGCCCCCCTCTCAAATTCACATTTGGAGTCCTAACCCCCATGTGATGGTATTTGGAGGTGGGACCTTTGGAAGAGAATTAGGTTTAGATATGGTTGTGAGGGTCAGGCCCCTGTGAGGAGAAAAAGGCCAGAGCTTGCTTTCTCTCTCCGTCCACCATATGAGGATGCATGAGAAGGAGGCTGTCTGTAAGCCAGGCAGGGAGCCCTCCCAGAACGTGACTGTGCTGGCACCCTGATCTCCGATGTCCAGCTTCCAGAATGAGGAGAAAATAAAGGTCTGCTGCTTAAGCACCCAGTCTGTGGTATTCGTTATGGCCGCTGAGCTGACTAATACATTCATCATGCCCAAAATGTGTACATTTTGTTGTCATGTAAAATTTCCGTCAATGAGTCCTTTTCAGATTACCTTGATGAAAACACTAACTATAGTGACAATGACAAAAGAGAGGGAGAGGCTATTTGGGGCCCTGCATGAGATGGACACTCTACATCGTCCTCAGTTGCTCCCAGTCTTTGTACCCTGGAGGGTTCTTTCCTTTCCTTTCCTTTCCTTTCCTTTTCTGTTCTGTTCTGTTCTCTGTTAAATTTGGATCATGGAGCCTGCATTTCCATGCACAAATCTAGCAGACAGAATTATTTTCCCGACTTAGAGCAAAAGGGCCTCTAGCAGGAATGGAGAGCTACGGGCCCTGGGAAAGTGACGATGGAAACTTAGCAAGAGATGCTTGGACTCAACCATGGCCCTCTGAATGAGGGACACAGCCCACGAAGATGGGGACACAGGATGTGGGCTGGAGCAGGGATTGCATTTCTTTACACAAATAGAGGTCTGAATACCGTGGTGCTGGCAAAAGGAGGCGTGAGCAGAGGAAGAGAAGAGAATGGATGCTCCATGTGCATGGGACACACTAATTGTACCCAGGCGTGTCACGTCAAACACACCCTGATGTACCGTGGCTCCTGCATTCCCAGGAGAAACTCATATTTTGGTTTTTACCTTAAAAAGCAATAGCTCGAAGCCCTGGGAGCCCAACAGCCCATCGGGAGGTTTTTCCTCTAGAAAACTTTTCCATAGCAGGTGTGTTGTGACTTAGCCTGCCATGGAAATCCAGTGCAGAAGACATAATAGAAACAATGATCACAGTGGGGATCCTAAGACTGACTTAAAGAAGCTCTCCAGAACTTCTGTCCTCACTAGGCCACAAGAGCGAAGTAAGCCCAGGGCCAGCTGGTCTGGGTGGGGTGCAGACAGGAAGGGGCTCCGGCCTTCCTGCCCCCTCCCCACTTGCACCTGCCTGCCTCTGGCACCACCTGCCCGGGCCGTGCGTGGGATCTCAGGCAGAACACACGCAGAGCTTTTCTGGTGACTCTTAGGTTACAGACGGCCTCTTTTGCTAGGTATTCAGAAGAGCGCCCTGAACTTGCTACGGAGTACCAGCACTCCTCCTCACCCAGCGCAGGCCTGCCATAGCTGGGAAGCCTCCACGTTCTGCTCTGTCACCTCCTGCCCCAGAGCTGTTTGGGTCCTCAGAGTGGGGCACCTGTGGGGGCTCCTCGGAGATACCTTGTGAGGGGGTCTCTGGCCACAGTTCTGTGGCATGTGCAAAGCTTTCAATCCGGCCACTTTATGACTCCCCAAGTTTCTCAGCCACTTTCTGCCGAGGTCCACCTGGCCCCTAGTAGGAAGCTGTCTTGGGTGGTTCATGCTGGTTCCCTTCCTTGAGCTCCACCCTTGGCTCCAAGAAAACATGTGCCTCTGCCTTGCCTTTGGTGTGGATGCCCCTCACCCCCTGCTCAGCGCTCTCCCCTCCCCTCCCATGAGGCTGTCAGCCAGCTCATCTCTAGATGTTTCCAGGAGCAAGCCAGGTTCTGGTCCTTATGTCCTCCAGATTTCAGAGATTTCCAAGTGGATCTCTTGAAAACCCCCTCACTAGGGTGAAGATGGGGGATATGATGGTCAATTTCAGATGTCAACTTGGCTGGGCCATGATGCCTAGACGTTTGGTCAAATATTCTCCCTGTTTCTGTGTTTTTTGAGATTAACACTTTAATCAATGGGCTTTGGATAAAGCAGCATATCCACCATACGGTGGGTGGGCCTCATCCAAACAGTTGAAGGTTTTAATAGAACAAAGTCTAACCTCCCCCAGCAGAACAGAATTGTGTAGCTCTTCCCTAAGTGTCCAGCCACACGCCCATCCAGAGGATTCTGCACTCACCAAGCCTCCACAATTGTGAACCAGTTCCTTACAATGAGCTCCCCGCCCTGCTCCACGTCCTGCTGGTTCTGTCTCTCTGGGGAACCCCCAAGGGAAGGAGTGGGCAGCTCACAGCACCCTGACAGTCACCCCCAAATAAAACAAAACCTGGTGGCCAGTCTCCATCTCCTTATCCTCTTTTTTATTGATTGTGAAAATATGGAAGCATTTGTATACTGGTTGGGAAATAGCCACTGTCCTGAGTCCTTTTCCCTTCCCTGCTTCCAGAGCCCTTCCTCTGCTCCTCTGGGACTCTCTCTAGAGTGTTGGGTCCTGCTTGTCAAATATTTGTACTGTCACTCCTGCTGACCCCTGGACATGAGGGATGAGCTAAGGGCGACTTCACCCACTGTCTCTTGGAACGTCCTGTGTAGGTAGGCAGATTACAGTGTTGTTCTTTGGCTCTTAAGCCAGAACAGAGGCAACAGGAAGCAACTGCCTTTAATATATAATTTCATGTAAGTGAACGAGGTCCTCGTTTATTTATATACATAAATTCATTTTATTATTAAATTATATTATTTATTTAAATTATATTGTATTACATATTTTATTATTAAATTATATATAAAAAATATATAAGGTATATAAAAATTATATATATAAATATATAAAATCAAGGGCCTATGGTCAAAGTAGTATCAGGAAGCGATAGGATGCCTACCACCTGGTTCTGGGATGGGATGCTTAGCCCGTACTTCCCCAATACAAATATAGGAATACTATTTCCCTGCAACCATCCAGGGATTTGTAGAAAGTGTGAAGTTTCTAGGAGCTTAAGGAAATAATGAGAGACAGGTGTCAGGATTTTGCCACAGTGATACTTATCATAGTGTGGCTTACAAACCAGCAAAAAATCGAAACTCCCTTGGGTCAGAGATTGCTTTTGCCTCCCTATATCCATTCTCCTTTATTGCTTAGTATGGAACCAATTTACCAGGGGTGGAAGCAGACCTGGTTTGAAAGAGACATACATTTCCCAGCTTCCCTTGCAAGTGCAGGTGGCCACGTGACTCAGTCAGTTTGGGCCAATGAGATATAAGCACCAGTTATTGAGTGGGCTTCAGGGAAGCCCCTTAAAAGAAGAGCAGAATAGGCTGGCGTGTGCCCCCACCACCCTCTGCTTTCTTCCTTCCCACCACCTGAACGGTGGCCGTGATGGCCGGAGCTCTGGCAATCACCTTGACAGCTGAGTAGAAGGAGACTGGGTTCCTGGAGGTATAAAGGAGCTGCTCTCGCAACCCCCCAAGCTTCTTTCACTCAAGAGCCAAATAGATCTCTGTCTCATTAAGCTGTGTCATTTGGGTTTTTTGGTTACAAGCAGCTAAATTTAGTCCTAGCTGAAACAATACCCAAACGTCCAACAACAGTAGCATGATTAATGAATTACAGTCCAATCATACTATAGATTATTTTATAGCCATTGAACGATTGTGTAGAAAAATATTTGGTAACATACAGAAGTGTTTGTGACATACTATTAAGTAAGTCTGAAGACAGGATATATAGTAAGATCCCATTTTATGAAGAGAAAATAGGCATAAACCGTATAAGAAAAAAAGCTTTGCAACAGTTGTATTAAAACCTCTCTGGTGGTGGCGCAATACAGTGATTTTCCTTTTCTACTTTTTGAAATCTGTAATAGCCACAATTTCCTAGTTTTGTGACGGAAGAGTAACAATGGGTTATTTTTTTTAAAGAGGAGATTGTGGAGTGTTTTGTGTTTTGTTTTGTTTTGTTTTAACATGGGCAACAAAAAGTGCCTTTTTTAAAGAACCATGAGACACGCTTGCAGCCCTGTCAAGATTTGCTGCACTGGTCCCCGCCACCTCTGGTCGTGAACTGCCCCTCCTGCGGTTTGCTTCCTCTCACCTTGTTCTCTTGGCTCCTGGGTCTGGCTGTATTGGGATTCTCCACCGAGACATCCTGCTCTGGGGGGAATTCAAGGTCAGGGGCTCATTTACAGACTGTCCATTTTCCAGTGAATCTGTGACATTTAAGAAAGGCAGAGAGTTAGAAAGTGTGCATTTCCCCCCTTTCAGGCGGTTCTCTCTGTGACAAGGGACAGTGGCAAGTTCACCCGGGAGGGAAGGAGAGGAATGAAGAGGGGTGTTCTTCCTCTCATGCCCCTGGAGGGGAATTTGCCATGGCTTGCACGTATTTGGTGACCTGGGATGCCATCTGTACAAAAATTATAATTACGATGCAAGAAGCTTCATATGTATACAGACACAGTGGGAAAAGAATATTGGAAATGAGATTGCAACTTAGATATAAACCTGATTAATGCCTTAGAGCCCAATAAAACCAGAACTACCAGTGTTATTGTTCCTACTGGACTAAAATCATTTGCAATTTATCCAGTCTTTTAACATCTAACTTTACAATGTCCTAGTCCTAAGTGCTATTAAATAATAAGTCAAGCTCCCTCCCCTGGGCGTCAGGTCCCCTGTAGGTGGGTCGTCAATCCCTGATCTATGTGACTTTGAAAAGGCAGCCCTTTAGCAGAGTGAAGGCAGAGCACAAATCTTTTGTTGTTGGAGAGCGGGCCAGAGCAGCCTGACACCAGCTGATCCATTTTGTCTGCTCCTCCAAGGCAGAGCGTGGGGGGGAGAGTTTTCTCCTTGGACTCTGGATCAGGAGGCTCTGGGCTGTCTTGGGAGTTAACTCCAGGGAATTGCAGCAGGGAGTCACTTTAAAAATAAAACTCTGAGTCTGATGAAAATATTTATGGTCTGGACATCAATGGCATCTTTGAGGGTGGCAAGAAGTGAAGTGACCCTTGTTCTAGTCTACACTGGCGTCGGCGTTCTCAGCTCGGCTCGGGAAGCCACGCACTCTTTCCCCCTTGACGCGGTTTTCCTCTCCAGGCTCATCTCCAACCCAGCCCCACACCTGCCTTTGCTCCTGCTCAGAAAGACCCCCCAGCCCCCGACCATGGGCAGCTGTATCTGCTTTTCTGTCTGCTTTGCAATGCTCTAACCCTGCGAGATCCGGTAGGGCCCCTGCTAACCATGTGTGGCCAGTATGCGCTTGAAATGGGGCTAGTGTGACTCAGGAAGTGAATTCTTCATTTCTTTTCAACTCAATTTAAATTTAAATGTAAAAACCAATACTCAATTTAGTTACTGGAAAACTTTTAAGGCTATATGGAACAGTCTGGGTATGCAAATCTGCTTTTCTGACTGTACATTTTATGAAACCTAAATCCATATCAAATATTTCCAACAAAAATATTCCACGGATTTCAAAGACATAACTGTCAAAAAACAAATGCAGAATGTCTCATTACTAACTTTTTATATTGATTATTGACTACGTGATGGAACGATCATATTTTGGACGCATTGTGCTCAATACATGCATTGTTAGAATGCATTTTACCCATTTCTTTTTACTTTTGTTAATGTGGCCACTGGGAAATTTAAAATGACGTATGTGCCTTGCATCATATTTCTGTTAGAAAGAGCCTCCCTAACCCCCTTCTCCATCTGCACAGGCTTTGGGACTAGAAGGATCTGAACTCCAGTTCAAGCCAGGTCACTCACTAGCTGTGCAATTTGGGGTAAGTGACTCAATCTCTTTGCTTCAGTTGTTTATTTTTTAATCTGTAAAATGGGTGCAGTAAGGACACCCATAACACTAAGTACCTCCAAGTGCTCAGCCAAGCTAGCTCCTGTTGTCTCTCTGGCCATGTCCTCATGCACCCCTCAAGACTCATCTAAAGTATCATCTTCTTTGGGGAATCATTCCTAACCTCACTGGAAGGGTCTTGTTTTCTGCCTTTACCTTTCTTGTAAACTTTGAGGTGTTGCTTGCTGTAGAATGACATCATTACAATATTGCGGGTCCCTCAAGGGCAGAGACTCCAACTTTCTTTGTGTGGGAGTGTGTTTCTAACTTTCCACTTCATAAGGTTTTCAAACATACACAAAAGTTGGGAGGGTCATATAATAAAAATATAATACATTCACCCAGCTTCCACAAGTATAACATTTCCATCGTATTTCTCTTGCTCTTAATTCAGTGCTTGATGCATAATTTTGTTAGTGTTTGTAGATAGCAAACACCCACAGATTGCCACCCCTCCCATCAAGCGGTGGGGTTGGGTTGTCCATCCGCTTCTATCTGGGCTGGTGTGTGAGCTGCTTGGACCAGTAGAATGTGGTAGAAGTGGCTGTACAGGTCTGAGTCCAGGCCTCTTGAGAGTGGTTTCTGCTCTTGACCTCTGGGAACCCTGCTGCCTTGTGAACAAGCCCGAGCCAGCCTGCTGGAGGAAGAGCAGTCACAGAGAACAGAGACTGGTAGTCTCAGCTGAGGCCCACCTTGGCCAACCAGCTCACTAGCCACCAAGAGAGTCCAGCGGGGCTTCCTTGACCTTCCAATCCCAGATGGGCCACCAGCGGATGCAGAGGTCAGACAGACTGGTCCAGACAGAGCAACCACCCAATCAACCCCCAGAATCACAAGAAATAATAAATATTGTTGTTTTGTCTCTATATATTGAGGGTGGTTTACCATGTGGCAAAAGGCTCCCTGATACGGAGTTCAGTGAATGTCTCAAATGATTCATGAAGTCCCTGGATCTAAAGCAGGGGGTTGCCACTTCCAGCACACATAGGGTGGCAGACTGGTGGCAGGTGCTGTACCCCAGGGACCAAGAAACTAGCACCTACTCCACAGCCCTGGCATGCTGCCCACTCAGGCATGTGGGCAAGTCACAAAGAAAGGAATTTGCAGTTCTGACAGCTACCCCGCCAATTGTAAAACTTTCTGAACCTTATTCTGCTCAAGAAATATACTTGGAGCAGATAAGATGTGCTAGGGACTCATTGAAAAGATTAATGGATCCAGCTGCAAAGCTATTCCTGAGATATTCCTCTCAGATATTTCCAGTGTGGCAGAAACACTGGCCATCACAGCAACCGTGAGAGAACAAAGATAGGACCTCACAGCTCAGGAAACTCGTGTTCCCAGATATCCCCAAACGTGGACAGCTCCAAGCCTCCCTGCTAGAAGGCATGGACGTCTAGGGGTGTTTTGTTGAGTCCTAGAACAAGATGTTTCTTTTAAATAGAAGCCCGTCTTCTTGTACAATTTGGGTCAACACTTTCTCCTGAAGTACCCATATCATCATATTGCGGGAATTGAATCCTTTAGATAACAGCTTCAAAGTGTGTCATTTTATTGGACCTGTCCTTGATAATTTTCAAGGCCTTTTATTCTCTCATTTAATTAGGGCCGTTCAGCCCTGATGACTCCACCTGGCTATCAAGGGAACAGTGGTAGCAGCTGTCCCTGGTACTGACCTGCCGGGTCAGGGGTGTTCTGTTCAGGAGCGTCTCTGGGTTTGCCTTTGCTTTTGCGTCTCACGGTGCGGTTGAAGATGGAGTTTCTATGAATTGGGATGGAGCGGCGGGGTTCTCTGTCTTGCGTCTCTTGGTTGGCGTGGCGTGTTTTCTCATCTTCTGAGGGTAACTCAGGTCTCACCTTGTCCTGCACATCATCAGTCTCCTGTGACCCACTCACCGATTTCTTCCAGGGCTTTTCCAAACCTTCAGATCCCCTGGTCTCCATGGAAATTGGGCCAGTTGTTTCTCAGCAGAGTGACTGGAAATGGGTAACCTCTCCAGCTTCACCAGTTTGAGTGCTTTGGAATAGAAAGAGAACAATTTTCAGTTAGGGTCATCAGGCTAAATGTTCCATTCAGAGTCTGGTCTTCCACTCCCTTTCAGATTTGATGGAATTTGGAAGAGTTTGCACATCTGGGCGACCGCATCTTTGTCAATGAAAATTACAGTTTAACCACTGCAATTTGGAGGCTTTCATGTATCATTTTATAATTGAAGTTTGTTTATTCTATTCATAGGATGCACTTTGGGGAAAATGCTTTAAGTGGCTTGTATAACTAACTTTCAAGTAAACATCTTCTGAGTCATTCAAGAGAAAGAGTAACAAAAACAGGAGAACTTCATGAAACCAAAGTGAAGAAAGGGAAGATGTACGGAAAGACACAAAAGTAAAGTCTGGGGGAGACTCAAAAGGACTATCAGCGAATGACAGTCACACAACAGTAAATTCAGAAGAGGGAAGACTTGAATCCTGTGGGGACAAACCCCTTGCCATCCACTGGTGGTGAAGTGTAGTTGGTAGATTAGTGGCCTGTCTGATAGGATGATGTGTGGCAGCTGTGGGAACAAGCCTTCCCCCACCCCACCAGCTGGCGTAACAGAATGGTCACCTCCCTCTGGGGTGACCATGGTGGATATCATTTGGACCAGGGCACTCTTCACAGGAAAAAGGCTGTAATCGAATTATACCAGGACTGTCCAGGCAAACCCCATTTTCTTCCCAACACGTGCCTTCCAGGGTACAGGCTCTTGGAGTGATGAGGGACATGGCGGATCCTTGAGTAGAATGTAAGCTGGGTAGGACAGCGTGCTAGACAGGAGAGCCATGCTAGGGTTCTCTGTGGCTTCCCACCCATCTGAGGGCTCAGAACCTGGGCTCCCATGGACTCTATGTAAGGGACACACAAATTGTAGGCAGAAGCTGTGTTTATGCGGATACATCTTTCTTGATTACAGGTGTAGAACCTCTATCACGTTTTCAAAGAGTTTAAAGACTCAGGAAAGCTTTTCTTTTCTGCTTCTGTCTTCTTCTGTAAAAAAATGTAAAGAATGGGGGTCTGGACTTGAAGCACCCCTCCCCCTTTCCCACCGCACCCCTCTGCTTACAGTAGGTGCCCTGGCGACCCCAGGCATCACCCTCAGGTCCTCATGGGTGAGTTCCCAACCCCCTCCTCTTCCCCTCACCCCCGGCCAAACATATTTCAGGGCAGTTGGTCAGGTGACCTTAGAAAATTCAGGAAGGGTGACTTCCCTTGCTCTAGGCAGAGCATATCTTTGTTTATCTAAGGCAGGAATTAGGACTTTCTGGTCAGGGAGATTTGAGGACTAAGGACCACTCTGGTTCCTGGAACCAGCTACCTAATGACACAGATGCAGAAAGTTTGTCCTGGGATGTTGCTTCCTTTCCTACCTGCCTGCATGTCTGCTGGTATTCCATTGATGAACCTGCCTATAAATAATCAGCCAAGCAGAAACAAGTGTTAAGGTGTTAGAGGTCAGGGAGCGCTAAGACAAGGGCCTACCTTGGGGCAGCTTGGCCTGGCTTGTGAGGACCTGGGGAGCTCCTTCAGCACCATGGCCGGCTGTGGGACCCCAGCAAGCCCCTGGTAGTCCCAGCATCTGTGTCCTGGTCCACAAATGCTAGGGTGTGCCCTGTGAGATCTGTTGGAGAGACCCTGTCCTGCTGGCTAATGCTTTGCCTCAGAGAGTAAAGCTGTGATTTCAGGGGGCCAGAGATGACCATGTAGAGGCCAACAGGTCACATTTGGGGGGCATCCCTCCCAGGAGTACCTGGCAGTGCAAAGTTTATTATAAACGTGGCAAGGAACCCACAGCTCACAGGCAAGAGAGGTGGTTTCCACTCACATCAAGTTGAACCCCAGTCAGCAAGGGGATGAGAACGAGAGAGAGTGAGAGGTTTCTATCCTGGCCAGATGGAGGGGGGACCCTCTGCCCTACGCTCTGGTTAGGAACGGGGAGAGAAGACCCAGGAGGGCCAAGGTCAAGGTCATCACAAATCTGTTCTCTGGGGCCTGGGGCATGGAGGGGGTGGATTGAGGCCACAGGCAAGGACAGACTTCAGCTTTGGAGTTGAGAGGTGGCCAAAGGTGGGGCAGCTGCTGGGCGGGGGGGGGCAGTGAATTTCCCATCCCTGACAGTGTCCAGGCAGAAGCTGTTTATTTTAGGATTCAGTGACTCTGGCCTACCCACCAACATCCCCTTGTCTTCTCTTTCACTTGCCTTTATGCCTCCTAAGAGTACCGAGGCTGTTCTCAGCTTGATCTCGGGGCAGAGGGCAAGTGGGCAGAGGTCCTGTGGCCGCAGGGTGGGGGGGGGGTAATGCAGGAGTTAACTGTGTGTTGGGGCCAGTCTGTGGAGGTCTCTGAACTGGGTCAGGGAGTCCCTGTGGCATCCTTGATGACCGTGGGTGAGGAGGCAGCAGGATCCCGGAAGCTCTGGGCGGGCCAGGCTCGGGGCCCCAGGCCAGAGGGCAGGTGTCATCCAGGTATCACCCAGGTGTGGCAAGTAGGGGATGGGGTGGGGAAGATGTGCAAGAGGAATGATAGGATCAGTGACACATGGTGGTTTGAGGCGGAGCACGGAGGGGCCGTCCCCGTGGTGGGCCAGGGCGACAGGGCAGGCCAACGCCACTCACGGTGGGTCCGGGAGCCTCCTCGGGGTTGGAGCATGCTGATTTGAGGATGTGCAGTTGACAAACCTCCCAGGAGGAGTGTGTGCAGCTGGACATCCTTGACTGAAGCTGACTCTTCATCTGCCTGCTCATCTCCAAGGACTCCGTGTCATGGCCCTGAACACAGACTGGCTTTTGGCATTGAAGGTGATTATTACTATCATCACCATGTATTATTTTAGGTTGCTTTTTAAAAAATTGAGGTACAATTCACATGCAGTACAATTTGCTCTTGTTGGCATATGGTTCTGAGTTTTGACAAATGCAGTTGGTATAACCACCACCTTAATCGACATACAGGATATTCCAACACCCCCAAAATTCCCTGTGCGCTGCTGCAGTCAGCCCCTCCCACACCGTCTGGTGACCACCAATCTGTATACGTTCCTCGTTTGCCTTTTCCTGGCTGTCCTGCAGATGGAACAATGCAGCCTTCGGCATCTGGCTCCCTTTGGTTGGTGGGATCCACTTGAGATTCAGCCTGGTTGGGTCAGTGCTGATTGCCAATGTTCATTGGGCATTGTTGTGAGCTCATGGAAGCCTGCATGATGTATGGTAAAGGGTATTTGGCCAGGAGGCAGGGGACTTGGGTTTGAATATCCATTTTCTGCCACCTGTAATCACCTACTCACACTGGGCAAGTACGGGCCTCAGTGTCTCATGTAGAAAACATGGTGGTAGGTGGGTGTTCGTGGGGCGCCTAGCTAACTCTCAAATCTGAGATCTAGGGCAGCTCAGGGACCCGTCAGAGGGAAGCTCAGGGCATAACAAGTGCCCTGGGGTTGCTCTCAAACCATCCCTATCATTTTCTTTAAATGACAGGTCTCTGAAACCCTGAGAAAATGTATTCCATCTTTAAGACAGCGTGCACACACACACACACACACAATTTGTGAAACTCTCTGAAAAACAACTCTAATTCCACCTCAATTATTGCCTATTTCAGGCACCTGTGCTCTACATCTGAAATATTTTTATAATCACTTCAGTTCTTCTATATCCATTAACTGTTGGAGATCCCGGCAGCCCTCCTCCCATCGCCTCATGTTTTTCTTAAACTCCTCGGTAGCTTAAAGCCCATGTCTGTCTGTTGCGGGTGTGCTCTCCACGCCTGGCCCCTGTGGGCATGGCATACACGTCTCTGTTCCACGTCTGCCCCCAGTTCCTCCTCTGGAAGCTCCCGAAGGGCAAGACTGGGTCTCTCTTGTTTGGTGCTGTCTCTGGTGCTGGGCACACAATGGTGCTCTGTAGACATTGGCCGTTTGCAACAATGGACGAATGGATGAATGATCTCCCTGAGGTCCATGTGAAAATCACCACTATTTTCTAGATAAAGAAGCTGCAAGTCAGAGAGCTCTGTCAACTTGCCTGGGATCACACAGCTGGTAGATGGTTTGGTGAGGATCACACCTCATCTGTCGGATTTGTTTGTTGGGGGAAACCTGAAATCCATGATGTGGTTAAAAGATGCCATTGTTAAGATTGGTTGAGGACTGGCAAGGATGAATCAGAGGCAGGATCTGGCGTGGGGGTGGGGGTTCTAGGCTGTTCTCTGTGTTAGCTCTGTGGCTTCAGGTGTATGAGCCAAGGGTGACTGTTAAACCTCCCAGCATTGGGCTGAGGGCCAGGGGGCCTCTCTGCATGAGTCAGTGGCCTGGGAGGTCAGGGCACATGGGAGAAGGTGCTGGGTAGGGGAGGGGAAAGCTGACTGCAAGCCCAGCTGTGGCAGCCCAAGCCAGCTGCTGGGGGCAGGGGGATGATGGCATGGGCACGGGGAGGTGCTTCCCCTAGACCAGGGCTTTTCAGATGTGCATGTGAGGAGTCACCTGGGGCTCTTGTTAAGACACAGATGCTGACTCAAGACATCCAGGGTGAGGCCCAGGATGCCAACCCTGTGAGTCTGTGGACCAGCCTTGAGCCGAATCCTTAGGGAGCAGAACCACAGCATCTTCAGCAGCTGTGGGAGCAGGGGCCACAGGGAGCTCAGCCCCATGCTGTCCCTTGCTTTGGCCAGGTTGGGTCATGTCTGCTGCTGGTCAGAGACAGAGTCTTGATGGAGAGCAGAGCTGTGGCAGGCAGGAGGAGGGGGTGTCAGGAGACAGGCTGGGGGGCGCTGAAGCAAGTGCTGTAGGGAAGAATCTTCCACAGGGCCTGAGGGCATGTAGTGAATCTAGATGAGCCGTCTGGGCACCTGCTCTGAAGCAGACCCCTGGGGGCTCCAGGGACAGCCTGTAAGACCAGGCCTGGCCTTCACATGGCTAATAGGACCACAGGAGGAAGCAATTACTACAAAGCAGAGAGGCAAATGATGAACAGGGAGGGCAGTGGAGGGTATTTGCAGGGAAGGGTTGGGGTGAGCAGCAGATCATGGGAGGGAGGAGGGGGATAGAAGTAACTGAGGGGGAGGGGGATAGAAGTAACTGA